>NC_051083.1:129666797-129787714 GCF_004664715.2 Peromyscus leucopus
GCCATTGATTAAAGTACCTCAAGTACATGATTGAAATAAGAATGTGTAATGTTGTATAATAAACATTTTTGGTTAAGAAATTAACTCCAACTTTATTTAAAACTCCCTATTTACACTTAGTATAACCTATGGGTTGTCCTATTGTAAGAACTACCTAGATTTTTTATGTACTACTTTAGATTTCTGGTACATCTACTAAGAAGTCATTTATTAACTTGACAGATTACTTAAAAATTATCCCCTTTTTCCATTAGCATGAAAAATTTCCATAACAGACTGATTTGGTAATGAACACATTCATGTATCAGTGTATCAGCCCACTTGCCCAAGCATTCTAGGCACTCTCCCACTTATATTGATATCTCACATATCAAAAAAGGAGCAGGAATACAGAAAGAGGCAGTATTTCTCACAGTGAAAACCTTGGCTTGTTTTTTTTTTATGGCTGGGCCCTATAATTCTACTTCTAGAAATAGTTTTTAAAGAAACAACTGTATTTTAATGGAAAATTTATCAAGAAAAGATATTTGTTATATAATTGCCATGATGGAAATTTTGAAATACTTTTTAACGTTCACTAAGTTTTTACCATGAGCCCAATTATCGGTTAAAGATTAATTAGTTTGATCTCTGTCATAGGCTGTTTTTGGCAAGTATTTCCTTATGTTGATCTCTCAAGAATGGAGAGAATTGCATGTTCCTGTTCACTCTGGTTGCGTGGGTACATTTTCTGGATGATGAGCAGAGAATTAAATGTTCAGTATTTACTGATTTACTGGCTAGATGATTTAATTCTCATCGGGAGTATCTTCAGAACTCCAATAACTTTTGATGTGACAGGATGAAAAAAACTGAATATAGTGATTTCTTCCTTAGCTGGAAGCATTGACTTATTAAACCATTAAGACATATATAGCTGTATTGTTAATTTCTGAGAGGCAAAACAGAATGTCAGATCCCCTGGAGGTGGTGTTACAGATGGTTATGGGCAAAAATGTCCATCATGTGTACTTAATAGTTCAATCACTTATTCATTCATTTGTTTGTTTATTGATATAAGATTTTTCTACATAGCTCAGAGGGATCCAGAAGTTGCTGTAGCTGAGGTTGGCATCAAACTTGTACCAATTCTCCTGTTTCTTCCTCCAAGTTACTGGAATTACAGTCATGTGCCACCATTGCTGGCTCTTGGTTATTATTTTAGGACTTTGAAGTTGGGCATGATTTATTACTAACATAGAACTAGGTTCAATTTTATTGTTCCAATACCTATGAAAATTCTAGGAGTAAAATATTATTTTATAAATTTACTATAAAAAGCTTAAGACATGGCTCAGCAGTTAAAAACATTTGCTGCTTTATAAGAGGACCCAAGTTTGGTCCCTAAAACCCACATTGAGCAGCTCACAGCTACCTGTCACACCACCTCCAGGGGATCTGACATTCTACTTTCCCCTTCCAGGACAACCAGTAAACATATCACACACACACACACACACACACACACACACACACACACACACACACACAATAGTAATGAAAATAAATTTTAAAACATATACAAATATAAAAGTTGATTCTACAAAGATTAAATAACTTTCACAAGGCTTCATAGGTAGGAATTGTTAGTTGTAGGTTATATAACTCTAGAAAGTTCAGCTCCTGAGACAATATTTATAAAATGCTGTACATAGTACCCTAACAATCTATAGCCACAGCCACAAATAAATGGATTTTGCAAGTGACCTGAATGTGCTTGTAAGTGGGTTAACAGAGTGTGGTAGAAATGATGATGTAACATATCTCTGGATTTTTAAATGAACAGGTATCTGATATTTGTTAAAGGCAGCCATCACATGTGAAAGGTCACAACTTGGAGCCTCCATGTTGAAAGGAAGTGTGTATTAACTGTGTGAATAAATAGTTAAGCAACACCAACCTGTTCAAGTTACCTCAAATGAGACTGCTGACATTTCACCTAAGGCTTCATGGCTTATTCTTTTAGTATTACTGTAATAAACTCTCTTATAATTATTAATATGTAGATGATATAAATTTCCTGTGATTCTGGTGGCTATGAAGTCTCATAACCTAAGTGATGAGAGGATTGGTTGGTATCTGGTGAGGGATGCTTTCTGCTTCCAAAATAACAAAATTATTGCTGTTTTCTCCACAGTGAGGGGATTTTTATGTTCTCCAAAGTCAGAAAGATGAAAATACAAAATAAAACTGCCAAGCTGTTTCCAGTAGAACATCTAATCCAATTTAGAGTCATCATGACTTAAGGACTTACTAATGGCCACACCTCTTGCTTTGGGATTAAGTTTCAACATTAATTTTGAAGGTAACATTATCATGCAAATTTAATAGGCCAGAAGCAGCAAAAATTGTGGGTTATATAAAAAAAATAGCCGAGCAAATTGCACATAGACAAAAGGATTGCAAGAATCATTGAATTATACTGTTCTCATTCATATAGTTTGTAACAATTTGTTAATCAGAAAGTAACAAAATTGTATGTAAATTCCAATTTTCACCTTGTGATGCACAAAATAAAAATTTAAGTTAGTATATTTGAGCATGGGCTACCTCTCAGATTTGAATCCTTCAATATTTTATATCCACAAACTGTCTGTAAGTTGTGTCTCATATCAAATCATTAAATATTTTGTTATGAACAGAAAAAGAAATAATTATTTATTAATCATATAGTTATAGATCACATGTGGAAAAGTTAAATCAATTAAAGAGACAAGCAAATAACAACTACAACTACAATCTTTGTATTACTATTACACATTGGCCTTTCATTGTATTTCAAATAATTTTAGTCAGACAATATAAAGTCAATTGAATTTGGGGTTGTTTCTTAAGATTTTCAGATTTATTCACATTATTCTACATATAGTTATTATTTTATTTATATGAATGCTTTAAATTCTTCATAATGAATTGCACTTATACTTGCCTCACATTTCATACATCACAAATAATGTGATTATGAACAAACTTGTACAAGTCATTATGTGGATATGCATTTTAGTTTACTTTCTTAGTACTTTATTTAATATTCATACATGCAAATACTTCATTTGTATCAAATCTAAGCACAGCTCTGTCAGCCTAATACATCCCTCATCATCCACCCATATCCTTTTCTCCTCCCAACTTCATGTTTTCACCTCCCTTTTCCCTGCTTTTTATATATAAATGGAGTGAATTTAGTGTTTACAATATGTTCACGGATCTGAGACTATCTACTGGAATATGGGTAGCTTCTCGGGGACTACATTATGAAAGGAAAAGATGTTCCTTTCCCTGGAAGCTATCAGTTATCAGTAACTTCTCAGTTAAAGATAGTTACTCATCCTTGTTGGAATTTTGTCTGGTTTTCTCTTGTGTAAGTCCTATGCATGATGTAAGTCCTCCACATTGTCACATCTGATAAATATAGATATCTGCCTGCACCCTCTAGTTATTGCAAATTTTCTACCTGCACATCTGTGATTATCTGATTCTTTAGGGGAAGGGGGTGTGATAGTTAATCCACAGAGGGCTGAGCACTACCAAGTCTCTGATTTTTTGCATGTTGACTAGTTGTCGGTTTCTGCATTCATCACCACATGTCTATAAAAAGAAGTTTTTGTCCAGAAGGTTGAGAGATACACTGATTTGTGGGTATAAAGATAAGAAATTCTTATGTCCAGCTAATAGAATAATAGTATAGGTTCTCCCCTAGGGACTATGATCTATCCAGTCATGGGTTCTTGGCCCAGGTAATGATATCACATATGTGTTCCATTTTTTTATGGAGTAGGATTTAAATCCAACCAGAAAATGGCTAGTTACTTCTGTAACATTAATGCCACTATTAGACCAGTGGTGATACTTTACTAGAGCAGTTATTATTATAGCTTACTAAGTTCAAAGCTAGGTAAGACTGTTGTAGATTTTTATCCCCAGGTAGCATGCATACAAGCTGAAAGCACTATGAAAGGTTTCCCTGGTCCTGCCTGGGCCCTGCAGCTGAATCTCTCCCACCCTGACATCCTATAGCCGCTTGGTTCTAAATAAAAACACAGAGGCTTATATTATTTTCAAACTACATGGCCTAATAGCTCAGGTTTCTCACTAGCTAGGTAGCTCTTACATCTTAAATTAACCCATTTCTATAAAACTATACTTTGCCATGGGGCTTGTGGCTTACAAGTACTTTTACATAAATCTTGCTTCCCCTGCCCACAGTTTGCAACATCTCTTTCCTCTCCTTTCTCCTCCTACTATCTCTCTTGGATTTTCTGACCTGACTCCATCCTTCCCTGCCATAGGCCAATGCAGCTTTATTTATCAACCAATCAGAGCAACACATATTCACAGCATACAGAAAGACATCACACAGCACTTGCCAGTAGGGATGATGCTTCCAGGTTGGAATCAGCTCAATTTATCCATGTCCTGTGACTCAGGTATAGCGTCTTCAGCAGTAGCATCTTCAATGACATTCTGGAGAATAACCAAGCACAGTGACAACAGTGTTGTGTGTGTGTGTGTGTGTGTGTGTGTGTGTGTGTGTGTGTGTGTGTGTGTGCAGGGAAGTCTATGGGAACCCACTGACAAATAACTAAAAAATAGGTAATTCATATCTGGCACTTTTTTTATTTGATAGCTTATGGAGTCTGGGGCAGGCATTGCACCCCATTACAAGGTAACTCTATTTAAACCCCTTTGTATATATCTATGTAAATATTTAGGAAAGTAGGGAGGGATAATGGAGGATTTAAAGAGAAATGAGATATTACAGGTTGTATAAAGTTGAAAAGGGTAATAATTGAACTCAAAGTGTTGATTTTGTTGGGGATAGAAAGGCAGGGTAGAGAACATGGGCAAGGGTAACTAATAATAAAGCCTTTGGAAAATATCATATGAAAAGCTAGTATAAAAGCATTTTTAATTTTATAGTAAATTCCAAGGAATTGATTTCCAAGGTCATATAATAAATTTAACTTTTCAAAAAACTACATGAAAGCTTCATAAAGTATTTCTGCTATTTTAGAAATGTATGAGAAGTTCAGTTTCTTAACATCATGACAAAAATTTGGTAGTTTCATATTTTTATTATTTTTTTGTGATTATGACATAATTATATTATTCCTTCCTTATGTTCCTCTAAATACTCCCCTATACCTCTCCTTGCTCTTATTTTTCTTTTTTTCACTTTTGACATTATAATATAATTACATTTCACCCTTCCCTTTCTTCCCCCAAACCTTCAATATACTCCTTCCTACTCATTAAAATTCTTGACTAATTTTTATTATTATTGCATACACATGCATAGTTTAGTGTCATTTTTTAGATTTTTATTCATTTTACTTGGCATATAATAATGATGACAAAATATAAATTATCTCATTAACTAATATGTTACATTGTGGTAAGTGCTTGTCATTCATACATCATATTAACTGATGTCAATTCAAATGTGGTGCTGCTTGATTATTATTGACTTGTAAAATTCATTATATATTTTAGACACAGAGATTTCGGATGTATTTTGATTTTTCACTTTCTATTTTAGAGTAGTGTGATTTGCAATGAAAAAATATATTGTTTACATGAATTCAACCTACAAATACTTTTTTTGATAATGTTACTTTTATTTTTTATTTTTAATTTTATAATTTAATTTAATTTTACATATCAGTCACAGATTCTGCTGTCCTCCCCCCTTCCTCCCCTCTGCCTTTCCCCCAGCCCACCCCCATTCTCATCTCCTCCAGGGCAAAGATGCCCCTGGGGATTCAGTTCAGTCTGGTAGATTCAGTCCACACAGGTCCAGTCCCCTCCTCCTAGACTGAGCCAAGTGTCCCTGCATTAGCCCCAGGTTTCAAACAGCCAGCTCATGCCCTAAGGATAGGTCCCGGTCCCACTGCCTGGGTGCCTTCTAAATAGTTCAAGCTAATCAACTGTCTCACTTATCCAGAGGGCCTGATCCAGTTAGGGGCTCCTCAGCTATTGGTTCATAGTTCATTTGTTTCCATTAGTTTGGCTTTTTTCCCTGTGCTTTTTCCAATCTTGGTCTCAACAATTCTCATTCATACAATCCCTTCTCTTTTTCGCCAATTGAACTCCCGGAGCTCCACCTGGGGCCTGGCATTCGATCTTTGCATCTGCTTCCCTCAGTCATTGGATGAGATTTCTAGCACTAGCACGACAGTTAGGGTATTTGGCCATCCTATCACCAGAGTAGGTCAGTTTGGGCTTTCTCTCAACCATTGCCAGTAGTCTATTGTGGAGGTATCTTTGTGGATTTCTGTGTACCTCTCTAGGACTTTTCTTCTTCCTGTTCCCATGTGGTCTTCATTAATCATGGTCTCTTATTCCTTGTTCTCCATCTCTGTTCTTTATTCAACTGGGATTTCCCATTTCCCTAAGCTCTCTTTCCCTTGAACCTTGCCCTTCATTACCCCCACTTACGTCCAGGTTGTTCATGTAGATCTCATCCATTTCTCTGTCATTGGGCAGAACCCTAAGAAACCTACAAATACTTTTTATGATTTATACTTCTGGAAATTTATTTTCTCCAACAAAATCATAATGTTTTCAATTCTATGCTGATTCTAGAAACATTTTCATACTTTTTACTTTTAAGGTTAGGATTCTCAAAAACAATTTAATTGCTATGATGTGAGAGCAAGAGTGTCTTGGTTTATCTTTATTTTCCATTTCCTATTGCTTTCAGAAATGTGACTATGATGTATCTAGGCAGAGTTTTCTTTGTAAGTATTGTGTTAATTGTCAGAGTGCTATAATAAAATAACTGATAAAACATCATAATTCCTGAGTATAATCATTATGGCAACAGGAGCATGATGGTGCTGGTTATTGTATCTGCAGTAAGAGAGCAGTAAGTGATGAATACTGGTACCAAGTAAGATTTCCTCTATATATTGTCGAGGATGCCAGTCGATGCAATGTTGCCACACACAGTTAGCACATGTCTTTTCACTTCAGTTAATGGAAAATAAATAATCTCACACAGACATTCCCAGAAGTTTGTCTCAGAAAATTCTAGATCTTGTCAGGTTGACAATACACACTAACCACTACAACTATCACGTAAGGATGTCTTTGGATTGGAATAAAGTGACTTTTAAACTTTGAAATCTATTGTAATAGATTTTAAAGCAAATTTAGGAAATTTGACAATTATTTGTTCCAATATTTCTAAGACCCTTCCTGCCTTTTTGTTTTGATGCTTCAAGTGCAAAATGAAGGTTTTTCACTGCCTCAGAGGTTGTTGATTTTAGGTCAGTTTTTCCCTTTAATTTTTTAGTAATTGTTCAATGACTGGATCATTTTTTAAATCCATTTAAGGTTTTGGTTCATTCTGTCATCTAAACTCTGAACTTGAACTCAAGCAATAGATTTTTCATTTAAGTTATTGTACTTTTAAAGTGGGGAATCTCCATTTGATTTATTTTTATAGTTTTCTTGCCTCTCTTTTCACCTAAAATTGCTAATTCCTTTTAACACATTACCCTTTAGAAACCCCTATGGTTATCTCTGAATATATTTCTGATTGCTGTTTCAAGGCTGTGGTGGTATTGTGTTCCCTGAAATATTGTGCACTCTAATAAACTTATCTGGGGTCAGAGACAGAACAGCCACAATATTAAATATAGAGGTTAGGCAGTGGTAGCACACGCCTTTAATCCTAGCATTCCAGAGGCAGAAATCCCTCTTGATTTCCATGAGTTCAAGGCCACATTGGAAACAGCCAGGCATGGTGACTCACGCCTTTAATCCCAGAAAGTGAGCCTTTAAACCCAGGGAGTGATGGAAGAAGAGAGATATATAAGGCATGAAGACCAGAAAGGAAAAGCTTTTGGCTGGTTAAGCTGTTAGGCTTTGAACAGCATCGTTTAGCTGAGAGTCACCCAGTCTGAGCAAACAGGATCAACTAGGAATTGGCAAGGTGAGGAAGCTGTGGCTTGTTCTGCTTCTGTGATCTTCCAGCGTTTACCCCAATACCTGGCTTCAGGTTTGTTTTTATTAATAAGACCCTCTAAGATTCATGCTACACAAGGCAATTGCTTAAATTTGCCATTTAGGTGCAGTTAGTCCATGTTGACTATTTTTTCCTCTAGTATAGGACATTCATCCCTTTATCTTTTACATTTTGAAATATTTTAGGTTGATGCACTCTATTTTTCTGCAATATATTATAGTACCTCTGATTTCTGTTGTATTTTTCTCCTAAAATTTTATTCATCGGAATTTGTTTAGGTTTTGATTTTAGAATTGGCCCAGAGTAGTGTGTAAATGAACTCTTATACTTTTTAGGCCCTGAGAACCAATCTTTACTACTTTTCCCTTTACATTTTTTTGCCCTTTATGATCTTTTTCCCCCTATCTGGCTACAGAGGAGTTATGCCTGGACTGCAAAGTCTACCACTGAATTTGAAAACATTTGTATTCTGATATTTTTAGCCTGAACTTTGTCAAACTAACCTGTTCATTTGAAAAGTATATTCTAATTTGCATTCAATTCTCTATTTCTTTTTTCAACTAGAAATGTTTATTTAATGTATACAAAATGATGTTTTGATCCAGATATCATATATATAATATGTATTTACAAGCATATATGTTGACTTAAATACATAGTTATATAAATATTAAATACATTTATATAATATATTAAATAAATGTATATAATTGCTTTCCATAATCTAGACAATTAACAAGTAATATATTTCAGTTTCCATTTTTTGTGACAAGAGCACCAAAGATCTACTCTCCACAATTTTATAGTATGCAATACAACATCAGGAATATGTTTCATGATGTACTTAGTTCAGATCTCTAAAATTTTCTGGTGTGCTCTTCTGTGTTTCCTGGTATATGTGTGGTTTAACAACCAAATCAGATTGAGCAAAAGCTAATGTCAGCGCTTCTGTATATCTAATTTGTAGGATGACCTCCTTAATTCTCTGCCTTGTCTCTTGTTCACCTGCAATCATTTCAACATATCTGAGCTAACAAGGACTTGGGCCTTTGCTCTCTGTCCTTAAATGAGTCTGTCACTTTGAAACCTGCAAAGCCTTCACTTTTCTGTCTCCCTATTCTCTCCCCCTTACCTTTGCAATTTGAGTTCACCACTACTGGCTTCAAAGGTGCTGTTTTTCCTGTCAGTCTCAAATCACTAAAACTATATAGCTTTAACAACCGAGTGGAAGGTGAGTGAATGGCAATAACCCAAGAAAAGCAGTCTGGAGATTCACAGTGCAGTCTTAGCACCATTCTCAACCTATAGTTCTCAAAGAGAAACCCCTTTCTGTTTATTTGATTCCCTGTCTTCCAAAGCAGTTTTCAAGTTTTATTCTTCTATCTTGTATACTTCTTTTCTGCAGAGGGAATCTATTGTACTTTCATGGCTTGGTGTAATATAAGGCCTACTTTTTGTGCATGATTTTGAATTATAGCCTCTATTTCATGGATGTTAATTTGATCAATTGCTTCCTTGAATGAGCTCTAGTTATTTATCTAGCTTCAGTTATCAGTTATCTAAATCATTTTTGTAAAGTTGTTTTATAGTACTCCCTATTTCTTTTTTTTTTTTTAATTTGACCATACTCATTGTTTTTAAGAGTTTAGTTAAGGCACAATAGACATAAAATAAACATGACATGTTTAAATATATACTTTGAAAAAAATTGACATTTGTACACTTGATAATTGTCCCATCAATGCATCCAGCCTCTTGAAAATACTTCCTTGTTGCTGTTACTAGATTATATCCTCTCCAAATAACCACTGATTTATAAAACCTTTCTGTATGGCTTCTTTTAAAGAGTATAGTTATCTTCACATTTACCCATGTCATTCCTCTTATGAGTAGTTAATTATTTTATGTTATGAGTAACATTTTGCTGTATGGATTTAGTTCAGTGTGAACATCCAGTCATTAGTTGATAAATATATGAACTTTTTCAGGTTTAGGTTTTATCATTACAAATATAGCTACTATGAATATTAGTACTGAATTCCTTAAATGTACAATTACTTTCATTTCTGTTTGTAAGTACCTATGCTTTATCTTATGGGATATGTATTAAACTTTTTAATTTTTTCTTTTATTTTTTGAGATTATAATATAATTAAATCATTTCACCCTTTCCTTTCTTCCATTCAAGCCATGGCATTTACCTATCCTTGTTCTTTTTCAAATTCCTGACCTCTTTTTTTTTTCATTAATCAAAAATGCTGAGAGGAGGAGAAATAGTTTCCCCCAATTTCAATTGGTTACACAATACCAAATGGTCAGCCCTGAAAACATACATGCAAAGAACATTATACAGACTGAGCAGGTTGTGTGTGTGTGTGTGTGTGTGTGTGTGTGTGTGTGTGTGTATACACATATATGTATGTAAAAACAATTAATGAAAAAAATTTAGAAGGACTTTGGTCTTGGAAGGATCAATGTCAGCCCAGATGATTACCACACATTTTATGGGAGAAAAAGTAAGAAACTCAAGGATTGTGATTGGTCTGTAGACTGCATACATAGATTTATAATTGGACTATATATATTTTCTGCCTTCTTGTTAAGATAGGGTTGTTTTATTATGTCTCATCCTTGTCATTCTTATATGCCATATCATAAATGCCAGGTTTACCTTGGAAAATGAAGACTATGATAAATTCTCAAACTGAAAATTTATAAAGGGATATAAAAGGTGAAATTATTTACAAATTAGTAAAACACCCAGGCGGTGGTGGCGTAAAACAGAAAAGAGAGTATGGAAAGTCACATGAGAGTCCCTGCTGTGGATATCGTTCTATATAAATAAAACACTGATGACCAGTGACCAGGCAGGAAGTAGGTGGCCAGGCAGGAAGCAGGTGGCCAGGCAGGAAGTAGGTGGGACAAGGAGGGAGGAGAATTCTGGGAAGCGGAAGGCTGAGGAGGGAGACACTACAGCCACCACCAGGACAAGCAGCATGTAAAGACTCTGGTAAGCCACCAGCCATGTGGCAAGGTATAGATTTATAAAAAATTGGTTAATTTAAGATAAAAGAACAGTTAGCAAGAAGCCTGCCACGGCCATACAGTTTATAAGTGATATAAGCGTCTGAGTGATTATTTTATAAGTGGATTGTGGGACTGCGGGGCTTGGGGAACCTGGAAAGAAACCCTCCAACAACAAGTCCCCTAACAAGTAACAGAAATTTCAGTGAAGAAAAATATCCTTGTAGCAAAACTCACAAGAGCCCTGATATAGAAGGAACATTAGTAGTTTCTTAAGATTTGGACATTGAACTATAGGACAAAGTTATAGTTTTATTTTAAATAGGAATTATGAAAAATAAACACTGTTGGGAATATAAATCTGTGTCTCAAAGAGAATTTTTTCATCTACTTTTGTCAGATGTACAAATTGAAATGCTGGAAAGACCTGGAAGAAGATATATTGAAATAAAATTCTGAAACTGAGTAATAGATGAATGAGTTTTGGCTTCATTTAATAGTTGTGGGGGAGGAAAGCATTTAAAGGTTTGAGCCAAGAAAATGTTGCATTAGTATTATGCTTTATGTTGATTTATATTGAGCTGGTTAATTATATATGTTATATATTCATTTTATGGCACACATTTTCAAAAAGTCCTTCTATATTTATAAAATCCTATTTATTTTCTGTCAGTCAATTTTTCTTGACTTTGCTCAAAAAATTAATCATGAGGTAATTTTTAACAGTAAGTATAATAATAATATATTAAAACCCAGCACTTTATTCTTATATGATTTTAGTTTTCATCTATCTTTATTTAGTATGAAATTTATTGTAGTGTAAGAAATGAGAAACAAATTTCTAGTTTGTCAGATGTTTATCCAAACACATTTAGCAATCAGTTTTCATTATAGGTATTCAATTAATCATCATAAAATTTAAGTTATGAAAATCTATATACTGTAAATTACAAGATAAGTGTTAGTAGTTTGAATTATTTAAAGTTATGTTGGTACCATTTTTCCTTTTCAATACTTGCATTCACATTGAATATTTCTGATTAAATGAATAGATTTTTACTGAGAATTAAAGCAATTTTTATACAATTTACCTAAATCCCTCTCTTACTTTCATAAAACTTCTACACTATCTTCATTGTTACTTTCAAGGATTTTTTTAAGCCTTCTCCAAATTCTACAGGTAGAATCATTCCTCTCTTTTTTCCACACCTCCTCTGTATGCCAGTGTGCTAACTTACAATTATTGGTCTAGCATCTCTTTTCTAAACTGTGAACTCTTCACAAGGCACATTCATCTCCTGTTCCTGCTGCATCTGGCTGGTAACTGCTGATTCTGCCCTTCTCCTCTTATCCTTAGTTTGGTTGCCCACCTATTCTTCCTGCCAGTTTACTGGCCAATCAGCATTTTATTAAACCAATTTGAGTGACAAAGCTTTGCAGTGTACAAGAGGATTATTCCACAGCACTTACGCGTCTGGAAGATAAACTTTTCTTCCAGAGCAATTCATGGTTCTATTTTTAACTTTAATTTTGCCAATGTAGGTGGAACAGTCCTTCATATTTCCCGATTCACTAAAAAGTCTGCCAGATACTCTAGGCCTACAGGATAAAGATGGATGGCCCAATGTTACAGAAAAACTATGGGTGACTGTCCAGGCAGCCAGATATCTCTGTCATTTCTAGTTTTGGAAGTTGCTTGCAATATACTTATTTACTCTGGTAATATTATATCCTTCTGAAGTTTTGATGGAGTTGAAGACTAGATAGTTATAATTATAGTTTTCCTTAGTTATGAAAAATATAAATTAGATATGAAACTTTAGACTCACAAAAATAGGATAGGATATTTTCTCTAATTTTGCCAAATATAAATAGACTAGATATTATAACTGTAATTCTTACTTGATAACTGTTTTGTTATATGTAATTTTACTATGTTATAGCTAAAACTTTCCTTTTTTATTAGACAGAAATGGGAAAATGCTGTGAGATGATCTTTATGTATGCTATGAATATATGTTGCTCTCATTGTTTGATAAATAAAGCTGTTTGGCCAATGGCAAGGCAGAGTAAGGTAGGCATTACAATCAAACTAAACACAGAGAAGAAGAAGAAGAAGAAGAAGAAGAAGAAGAAGAAGAAGAAGAAGAAGAAGAAGAGTAGACACCAGCCAGCTGCTGAGGAAGCAAGACATGTAAAAACTGAGGTAACAAGCCATGAACCATGTGGCAAAGCAGAGATAAGAACTATGAGTTGATTTAAATGGATGAGCTAGCTAATAATAAGACTGGGCAATTAGCCAACCATTTATATTAATATAAGCCTCTGAATGATCATTTGAGAAGGACTACAGAATGGGACAGGACAAAGAAAAGCCTCCCTTTACACTTCCCCCAACTCTGAGATTCTTTACTGAATCAGTGGGCAACACTTGTGATTTTCAAGAAGAAATGATAACATATCCAGGTAAAGTAATTTCCTCTGGATATCTGTTTTCTGTTTAGAAACTATATTCACCCTAGAGAAAACTCTGCATAGCAGTGGTGTGGGATACCATTAGCCATTTTCTCCTAGAAATTACTTCTAACACAGTGATGGAAATTCTGGTGACTCTTTTGATAAGTTCAAATTCACCCATTGCCTTGCCTAGGATCTGTACCACTCTGCTTCCCCCTCCCTCACCACCACTATGGTTAAATGTAAATGTGCAATTTCATTTTCTTAATAGTTAAACTTCAACTCTGTTTAAGATTTATAGAAAATTTAACTTTTATATATATATATTTAAATCAACCAATACTCCCTCTACCACCATAGCCTATTTCTTTTGCATTCTCCAGAATTTATGAACATGTTGATCATATTTTTCTCCAAAGAAATAAAAAAATAACCTTTTAATCCAAGCCCCAGAAGTCCAATGGAAGAGAGCAAAGAAGGATTCTATGAGCAAGGGGTATCAAGATCATGATGAGGAAACCTACAGAGACAACCAAACCAAACCAGTGGGAACTCATGAACTTTAGACCAACACCTGTAGAGCCTTCATTGGACTAGACTAGGCCCTCTGCATTGTGGTGATATTGTGTCCCCCAACATATCGTGCACCTTAAGCAAACTTATATGGGGTCAGAGAACAGAGTAGCCACTAGATTGACACAGAAGCTAGGCACAGTGGCACACACCTTTAATCCCAGGACTTGAGATCTCATGTCTTTTTTGGGAAAGACACATGCCTTTTATCCCAGGGAGTGATGGCAGGAAGCAGAAAGGTAAATAAGGCATGAGGATCAGGAACTTGAGGCTTTTTAAGCTTTTAGGCTTTTGAGTTGCAGTTCACCTGAGATCCATTTGTGTGAGGACTCAGAGGCTTCCAGTTTGAGGAAACAAGATCAGCTGAGAAGTTGTCAAGGTGAGGTTGGATGTGGTTTATTCTTTTTCTCTGATCTTTCAGCATTCACCCCAATAACTGACTCTGGATTTCTTTCTACTAATAAGGCCTTTTAGAGATTCATGTTACACTGCATAAACAAAACATTTGTGTAGCTTGATCTGCTTAAGGGGCCCCCTGGAAGTAGGATCAGGTCCATTCCTGGTGCATGAACTGATTTTCTGGATCCCATTACCTATGTGGGAAACCTCACACAGCCTCAACTGAATGTACCAGGTTCTGCTGACTCTCCATGGGAGGCCTTAACTTGTTGGAGGATAGAATGGGGAGTGGGTTGTGGGGGAAGGCTGGGGGTGGTAGGAAGAAAGAAGAGAGGGGTATCTGTGGTTGGTATGTAAAATGAATTAAAAATTTCATAAAAGTAACTTTTAAAGAACAGAATAAATTATTTTACTTGATGAAATTAAGGTAGTTTATGGAATTGGTCCACCATTCTGTTCATTAGTGTCAACTTTGAGAATCACATCAAAAGGTAAACTGGTAAGAACTACTACCCTGTGTCTTCATCAATTAATTTTTTTTTTCTGAGGCTCTCCTACTTTTTCTGAGAGTCTCCTATCTAGACTCTTGATAGTCTATAAAGTCTTTCCAGGAAACAGACCCTGGTATCTCACTAGAGCATCTCAGTTTCACTGTAAGGCAAAGTCAATTATAGCTTCCTATATTGCATGCATAAAGTTAGAAGCTGATGAAATACAAAAAGGCCTTAAAATTACAAAGTTTCATCCTCTTCTTTTCTCATTTGTATATGAGTATTTCCTTTTCTCTTCTAAGGAATGAAAACACAACCAAGTAATTAAAAAGATAAAGTTAAGACATCATAGCCATTTCAAAAAAGCCATTATAAAATGAAGGTATTTGTAAGAAGTGTACAAAGTAAACATTAGGATAAGATTGCAAAATTAGATCTAAAATTGATTAGCTTCCAAAAATAGTAAATATCTGAGGTTGTCTATACCAATGAACAAATTCAGTTCTGTATTAGGCAAAATTCTACAACTTAATGAAGCTATATTAAGTCTAAGAGAAAACAACCAGACTAAGTCTATTCATCAATGTAAGAATTATTTAATGAGTTTTTGATCATTGGATTGAAAAGGTGTATTTTTCAAGTTTCAGAATTTTCTAACAGTAGTCATGCTTGTTATCACAAATCATCAGATTTTTTTCAAATATTTGGTTTAGTGACCTGTTGCATTACTGATACTTCCATCACGAATGGATCTCTGAGGGTACTTTGCAAATACAGACACATGTAAAATTAAGCAACTTGTATGGCCAAGCCTAACTCATTTACAGTTTGTGGAGGAAATCGTGGCCTGAACTTTATGAACACTTTACTGTTGGTCCTTCATGAAAGACAAGGAAATCAAGTCCCAAATATACCCTCTATAGAATTTTATATAGAACAATCAATAACTAATTTAAATCTTCTTTTCTTTTGATTCTCCAGTTCTGCAAATAACCTTGATTGTATAAGAGTGAGAGTGGGATCCTTTAACAAGATACCAGGGTTATTCTCTGGAGAGACATTGTAGATGTGTGTGTGTGTGTGTGTGTGTGTGTGTGTGTGTGTGTGTGTGTGTGTATGTATGTGTGTATATGCATATATATGTGTGTGCATACATACATACACACAATATAGAGAGAGATAGTCATGACTGATTAAACTATGATCATTCTCAAATATGAATTTCACATATGAATTTAGTGTTGGCTTCACTAAATTAAAGCATGCTCACATAGCTTAGTATGGGTATGTCTTCAAGAGTGCTTTTGTGAGAAACAGATATTTGACTTAATAAACTGAGTAAAAAGAAATATTATGGAACAGTATGGAGAGACATCATCCAAACTACTGAAGGTCCACATGAGAAAAAGAGGCAGAGTCTTATCCATCTTCTGTGTTGGAGCATTGGCACACCTGGTACTTGAACTTTCAGATTCAGTATAACTACACCAACATCTTTCAAATTCTCCAGCTTCCAAATGGAAGATGATGGAAACTGTCAGCCTCTATAGTCATAAGTCAATTCATGTAATTCCTTAATTAAAATCAGTATCTCCTTAATTTATGTATATGTTATGCATTTATATATTTATATATGTACAAGTATGCATATGCATGCATTTTTTTTTTACTCTGGTGAACTCTGCAGGCCTTGGATTCGCAACAGAGCTGGCTAATTATAATCTGATAAAAAAACAACACATTCTTAATAAATGAAAGAGTGCAATAAAAGAAGAAAATGCGCCGGGCGGTGGTGGCGCACGCCTTTAATCCCAGCACTCGGGAGGCAGAGCCAGGCGGATCTCTGTGAGTTCGAGGCCAGCCTGGACTACCAAGTGAGTTCCAGGAAAGGCACAAAGCTACACAGAGAAACCCTGTCTCGAAAAACCAAAAAAAAAAAAAAAGAAGAAGAAGAAGAAGAAGAAGAAGAAAATGCTTCCTTGCACATGTAAAATGGCATTTAAAATTAACTATGACCATATTCCAAATAAATAGACCACCTATGAGTAAACACCCTTGTCATTATATTTACATTCTATATAATTGCTATGTCTCTGGATATTGAGTTAAAAGCATATGTTAACAAAATATAACTACTAGGACCTACAGTTTCCAGGAAATCCTGGCACAGCTCAATAGCACAGGTGGAACCAGTGTAAGAGCATTATCTCAGAAGACAAGTATTTTTTTTAATATCAATTGTTTTGAGTATCCTGTATATGCTGGTGCTGGATTCTTTCACTTTTTATACATGTAGAAAACTCTTAATTTACATTTTATCTTTTAAATACCTTTTCTGAGCATAGAATTCTATTTTTGTGATTTCTTTTCTTTTTTTTTTGGTTTTGCATTTAAAACATTACTCTGGATGAGGAGCTTGTTTATTGTGTTGTATTTGAGAGACCATGGGTTCAATTCTCAGCACCACACCCAACTCCAAGTTCCTATAAACTATGTTTTCATGCATAAATTCTAAGTTTCTGTTTTCTCCATTTAGTCAAATTCACATCTGTTTCCAGTTGTTGTTCTTCACACTGTGCCATGCGGATCTCTGTCATTTATAACCAGCTTTCCCAAGAAGACTCTGTGTCAGCAAAGAAGGAATCTTTTTCACTGAAAATCTGGCAGTTCATAAAAACTGTATCACAAAAAAATAAATAAAATAAAATAAAATAAAATAAAATAAAATAAAATAAAATAAAATAAAATAAAACATTACTCTGATGCTGGGCAGTGGTGTCACATGCCTTTAATCCCAGCACTTGGAAGGCAGAGGCAGGAAGATCTCTATGAGTTCGAGGCCAGCCTGGGCTACAGACCAAGTTCCAGGAAAGGCACAAAGCTACACAAAGAAACCCTGTCTCAAAAAAACAAACAAATAAAAAATTACTCTATTCCTTCTCACTTGTATTGTTTTTGGTGAGAAACATACCTTCATCATGTCCTATCACCTGTCTTTCAGCTGATTTCATGATTTTTCTCTTTATTGCTGTTTTTGAACAATTTCTTGAGTTTCTAATATACTGGCACTCTTGGATCTGTGGGTTCATAATATTTTTTATCTAATTTAGAAAAATAATAGTCATTATTGCTTCAAGTGTCTTTCTAACTAACTCCCCATCAGAAAAACTAATGCCAAGTATAGTAGGCTGATTGAAATTGCTCCTTATTTCACTAGATGCTCTGTAATTTCTTTTTAGCATTTCTTCTTTTGTTCTACACTTTGGATAGACCCTATTGCTATCTCTGAGTTCATTGATATTCTGTATCATCTAAATACTTTATAATCTCATGAAGTATATTTTTATTTTAGACATTTTAGATTTTGTCATTGTCAGTTTAACATGATAATTTTATTTTTTATTTCATTATTTTTGGGATTCATTACAGGTGTAATAACTTTTAACATAGTCCTAGTGAAGTTAGTCTCTCCTCATTGTTATACAAACTTCGATGCGTTTTTCTATGCATAAACATTTTTTTTGGTTTCTAGTTACTGATATTTTTACTCCTTTTATCAATTTTTATTTTTCTAAATACTTTTCTCTGTTCTTAAGAATTTTATATATGAAATTTCAAACCCAAAATATGATCATGTCTACTCCTTTTTTTCCTCTGTACTCTTACCACATCCCTGCAACATGCCCATCTCCCAATATAATGGCTTCATCTTTTTTGATAACATACTAAATTCAGTTAGTGCTGCTTTTATGTGCATAAAAGTGGGGCTAACTACTGGAGCAGGGAGAATCCACCCATAGATACAACCTCAAAAAGAATAATTTTCTCCAGAAACTACCACCTTCCAAAAGCTCCTCAGTAAGTGATTGAGCTTGGAGAATATCTCCATCATCTGTGCTAGAATTTTAGATGCATTTATTTTGTTCAGGTCTTCCACAGTTAATGACAGCTGCTGTGAATTAATGAATACAGTATCCATGTCGCGTCAGGAAGACAGCATGTCACAGCACTCCTCCCCATCCTGTGGCTCTTACATTGATTTCACTTTTCATGTTTATGCAATTAAATTATAAAGTTTTATCTTTCCAGGTCTTGTTTTTAAGCAGGAAAACCCAACTGCTCTATGGATAATTATTTCCTATAACTCAGGCAATTTTTCTGGGTATACTGTTCATAGCCCTGTAAAACTTAAAGATTTTCCCATCTGTATGATATGAAAGGACACAATGACAAGTCCTGTATAAGCATGATTCCAATTGGTAGTTCCTTGTCCTGAGTGAACTGAACTTACACCTAAGTGCCAATTAGTACTATACTGAATATTGTACGAAAAAACTGCAGAACTCCAGAATTCTCTATATGTATAACTGAACACATCAATCTAAGTAGAAATTATCTACTTTATGAATTTAATCTATGTGTTAAAACCATTTGTTACTAAACAGATAATAACCACATCAAACAAGGTAAATTCCCATAATTATAAATAAACGCACTCTATAGCTAAAAGAATTGAGCAAACCTATGTACTCATACTGTATTTTAATGATAATTGTTCTATAAATGTTAATCTAACATACATATAATTAATTCTCACATTATTTTAATAGTTTTACAAAAAGTACAACCTATTTTTCTTTTCTGTCATTTCCTATGCTGCTGATCTGAAGAACAGCTTCAATATTTTAACATATATAAAACTTATAAAGTATAAAGGGAATATTCAAGCACAATTTAGTGCCTATGGGACAGTTTTCACCATTCTACAGTGTTTTCTATATGCATTTTAGACTTAGACAGCAGGCTGTAATACGAACACTGGAGGAGACTTTGGTATAATTAAATATCTCGGAGTGGTAGATTCAATATTTCTGTATATTTGTGGAGTCTACTGTTAGATTATATCTCTAGCATAAGGTAACTTGGCTTCTGTGTGATTGTGAAAATTAGTAAGGTATAGTGTCATGGACATATGGAAATTTGACAGATATTGGGCAGGAAGGTGGGCTGGGTTCTAGAACTAAACAGGCAGTGTTTTGTTGCAATGATATTTTGCTCTACCTAATTTGTATCTAATGGCCAAACTCTTAAAACCTTGGTTCTAGAAAAAATTCTGAAAGACTGAAAACTCCAGACCATATCCATCAAAGTCTTATATATCAAAACATGGAATGTTTCTAATTTTATTTTGAAGTAGTGTTTATGCTTCAGCAATATTTAAATAAAAGTTGGGTGACTTCTAAAAGTACCCCACAACACAAATGGAGTATTATGGTCAAAGAGCTACAGAATCAGAATATATTTATTTAAATACAAACTGGCCAAGGAAGATGGCTTTGCTTGCCAAGTTTGAGATAACCTATCTTGATAGCTGGTTTGTTGACAGATACAGGACTTCTGTGGATAAAGAGAAAAGCAAAATTAAGTCAATGAGAAGGTCATATGAAAAAAATCTTATCACTCCCAAACTCCCATTACATCCCTATGTCTTATGGAAAGCATCTCAGATCAAATACCCAAGAAAAATGGAGAACGGTGGTTTATATTCTTTTGGAGAAACAACCTTGGAAGAGGGGAACTCAATAAACTTCCAATTGCTGATATAAATTATACCATTCCCCACATATTCTGTAACACTTCTTTGCGGTGTGCTCAATAAAGAGCTAGAAGTAGTGGAGATAAAATCAAATGTAGAAGTATCCAGCAAATATATATGAGGCAACGTTTTACTATGAAGGATCAATCGTGTTTTAATTTGTGCCCTCAGTACCATGCCAAAATTGGCATAGACAGTTCAGCATCATAGAATCTAGTAAAATATCCTTTGATGGCTATCCACATGCTTTTTTGATGTTAAGAGACTACACTTAAATGACATAATAAGAAATTCAAACTGAACATGAATGCTAATCAACAAATAAATATTGGGTGAATATTATTCCCCAAGCATTATATTATGATGTGTGTGATATTAATACACAAAGGTAAACAATATATGACATTTCTCCCCTTTGGTTCTTATTAATTCATTAGACAGAAAAATAATAATTAGTGTTGTAGCATGAATCTTAAAAAGTCTTATTAATAAAAACAAACCCAGAGCCAGGTATTAGGGTGAACACTGAAAGATCAGAGAAACAGAACAGGCCACATCCAACTTTACTTTCTCAGCTAATCTTGTTTCCTCAAACTGGAAGCCTCTGAGTCCATGTCCAAATGGCTCTCAACTGAACTGCTGCTAAAAGCCTAAAAGATTAAAAAGCCTAAAAGTTTCTAGTTCCTGGTCCTGGAATTGCTCAACATCCTTAGTCATCAGGGAAATGCAAATCACAACAACTCTGAGAAACCATCTTACACGTGTCAAAATGGCTAAGATCAAAATCACTGAAGACAGCTTATGTTGGAGAGGATGTGGAGCAAGGGGAACACTCCTACACTGTTGGTAGGAATGCAGACTTGTACAGCCACTTTGGGAATCGATATGGTAGTTTCTCAGAAAATTGGGAATCAATCTTCCTCAAGACCCAGCTATACTACTCTTTGGCATATACTCAAGATATGCGTTATCATGCCACAAGGACACATGGTCAACTATGTTCATAGCAGCATTGTTTACAAAACATCTTTTGATTAAACCTTCACACAATTGTCTTCGTGTATCAGTGCTATTTAATTCAACTGTTGTATCAATAAGATAAATTCATGGGCAGGCATTGCTGCCTTTCAAACTTTTCAAATTGGTATCTAAGCTCCAGTCCTACTTGTATAGCCTCTTACTACATGAGCACCACTGGGATGAATCTCTAATAAATAATCAATATTGCATCTCTCAAGGTAAATATTTATTGAAGATGTAACCAACTGTCTTATTAAATAAGAAACACAGAACCAATGTAAAAGAGAAAGCCTAGAGGTCAGAGCTCAGAGCTAAAATCTTACCCTTCCTCCTGCGGTGCTCCAAGCTCTCTGAAAGAGAGCTACTTCCTGTGTCTTTGTCTTTACATAGTCTTTCTGTTCTGCCTTCTCATTAGATGTAAACCCAAACATGTGACTGCCTCGTCACTGCCTATAAGTACAGCCATCCAGGTCTTAAAGGCATATGTCTCCAATGCTGGCTATATCCCTGAACACACAGAGATCTAACTAGCTCTGTCTACCAAGTGCTGAGATTAAAGGCGTGTGCCACCACCACCACGCTCTTGCTATGGCTCTAATATCTCTGACCCCTGGGCAACATTATTTATTAACATACAATTAAAATCATATTTCAGTACAAATAAAATACCACCATATTTCCCCTTTTCTATTTTAATAAAAATAAAAAAGCAAAAGGTTATAACTAACAAAAGAAAAACTATATACAAAAAAACAATAACTGCATACAATATATACAAGTAATAAATACCTAAACAATGTCTAGTCCATTTGTATTTGACAAATCAGAGAAAATAATTCCACTATCTATCCTATTTTGGTAAGTCCAAAATGTATCTAATTCACTTTCTATCCTAATTAATCTTCAACTATAACTAACTAATCTTCAACTCCCTCAGAGACCCAAGAAGGAAATAATATTAGCTAACAAAAATAAAAACAGGAAGTGCATGCAAGCAACTTCCAAAAAATTTGTGAGTTGACAGAAACAGCCAGCTGCCTGGACAGTCACCTGAGGTTTCTCGAAAGTGTTGGGGCATTATCTTCTGCCTATAGGCTTAGCATACCTGACAGACTCATTTGTGAAGTAGGATGTACACAAGGTCAACAGTTCAACCTCACATTGGGTGAGAGCAGTCCATGTACCAGAAACACCTGAATTCCACTAGTGTCATTGCATGATTCAGGAATTTAAATTCTGGAAATTGTTGATGTTTTTTTAATTCAGCTGTTTATTCTTAGCTGTGTATATATGGCTTCATCTCAGCATCCCATTCTTCTCTACATCGCTCTATTAAATGCCAGTCAACTATTGAGAGGCGTGAGCTTAGTTACTCTTCAAGAATAACTGTTTCAACTGCTGTTCCATTGCACATCAGAAGCCATCGGCCCACTGCCTGCTCAGCTGCCTTCGAAGAAAAAGGGCACTGCACCATTTCCAGATTATGAAGGCCACTTCATGGATGGTGCCATATTGTCCTGGCCTCAGAAGATGCCTTTTGATAAAGCCAGAACCACACTTGTTTTGGCAAAAATCAGTAGTCCTTTGTTTTGTGTTCTGTCTGTCCATTTTGTCCTGTTGATTTGAGGATACTTTGTTGTCCAGTGGCTAACTTTTGCCACAATGAAAGCTAAATCCATATGCAGTTTCTTCAATGCCCATATTTTCTCTGAAGTAGATTGGTACTGCCAGGAGCTGACCTGTCTCAAAAAAGAAAATTTTCTAAGTTATTAAAACATTTTAAATGCCGTATTCTGTAGATCTCTGAAGGGTTTGAAGATGACCTGTCTATCTAAATTATATCTGCTCAATTTTCAAAACATATCTAATATGACTACAAGTTCTATTGTAATGTCTATTGACTAACTTTCATTTTTTTTTTGTATCCTAATAGTTGATAATAATAACATTCAGGGATCAGAAAATTGCATTGTTAAATGAACGGCATAAGTACAATTAGAAATATACATATAGCATTTTCTAAAAATATCAATTTCAAATTTGTATATAATATAAAACAATCCAATCCAATGTAAAGTATTTAAAACTAGTAATTGTCTATTTTTCTTTTCTTTCTTTCTTTTACTCTTTCTTTCTTTCTTTCTTTCTTTCTTTCTTTCTTTCTTTCTTTCTTTCTTTCTTTCTTTCTTTCTTTTTTCCTTCTTTTGTAAACAAGAACCTTAAATGTAATCTCCTTTGATTAGTCTTTTTCTTAACCCTTGACAACAACTTGTTAACAACCCCCCTAAACAATGAAAATTATCCCAGACTCAAAACCCATTAAAAAAATTACTCGCACCACACCACCTCTTTCGGAATGTGCTCATCATATTCTTAAAATTGCTTCCTGCTGGGTATGGGCGAAGTTATCTCTATCCTGAAAGATAATTTTAGGTTAGTTGTCAAATTCTAGGAAAGGTAACTATATCCTTAATTATTATCCAGTCTGTGTATAATGCCAAAGTTCAGGGTTTATCTCAAGTCCTTATTCAAGTAGTCTTTGAAACTAGATCATATCAGCTAGTCATCTCAAAATTGCTCTGAGCAACTTATAGTTCAAAGTTGATCTGCAGAAGATGTTTGTCAGCTTAATGATATTATTATTGTCCACATGAAATTGTTGTTGTTGTGAGACCCCATCTTCTTCCTGGAGACTTCAGTTGAAGTTAGGCCTGGCCGTGATTTCCTGCAGAAAACTGATAAGAGACTAGAACACAAAGACATATATATGCAGCTAATTGAAGCCTTTTTTCTAGAATTAGTTAGTACTCTAGATGACCATTCATATCTTAACAAAGTTTAAAATGTATCTCTCTCTCTCTCTCTCTCTCTCTCTCTCTCTCTGTATATATATATATATATTAATATATATAATATATATATAATATATATATATATATTAATCTTGTAAATTTTGATATAAAATTCATACTTTAAGAAAAGTTTAAAGAATCAGAATAGAATCAAAGAGTTGAGATTAGTAATAGAATAGTCCCTTAATTAATTTGGCTTTTGTCCTGTCTCATAGCAGAAGATGGCTCTTTTCTTCTGGCATGATACAGGGAGTTTGCATTTTCCTTTTAACAACATGCTTGAGTTTAGAGAAGGAGAGAACCATTCACCAACTCCAAAGTCAGCTTTAAATTTTAATTGAACTGGGACTATTAGAAGACCAATAGTGTTAAATCTTTAGTGAAAAGCAGAAACAAACATTTAGGAAGACATAAAATTTTTTAGATAATATATACCCATATGCCATTTCACGCTGTTTCCTGGGATAGATGATTTGTCCCTTTTCTTCAGTTGTCTCATTTGTCTTGGGTTCTTCAGATACCTTAACCTTCATTCTCCTAAAAGACAAAAACAATAACCTTTCCCCAAGACTAATTTGGGGGATTTTCCCTTTTGGCAAGTTATTATCTGATTAAATGAAAAGGCATGTGTTACTGGTATAAGTTAGTTTAAATTGGATGTTCATGCTGGTTGATGAACTATCAGCTCCTCTAATTAAGAGTTTTCTCTTGTTTAAATCGAACCTTTATCAATTTTGATGGTACCCACAGCTTATCTTCTCCTGTAGAAACAAAAGCAAAACCTCGTCCCCAACGTAATACATACCCTGCTTTCCATTCTGAGGTCAGCACATCCTTAAAGTATACAGGCTGATTTAATTATGTAGTATTTTCTATTATCCAATGTCTCTCTGCAGCTGTTGTTCCTTTCTCATTGGCATTGAGAAAATTCAAAGTTAATAGAGCACTATGCAGTCTATTTCTGGGTTTTTTTTTTACCCCTTTCTGTTTACTTAGCATATCCTTTAGAGTTCTGTTTGATCTTTCTAAAACTGCTTGACCTGTAGGACTATGTGGTATACCTGTAATATGCTTTATATTATAATAAGCAAAAAAACTGTTTCATTTTAACAGAGACATATGATGGAGCATTGTCAGTTTTGATATGTGCAGGTATACCCATGATGGCCATAACTTCTAGCAAATGAGTGATTACAGAATCAGCTTTTTCAGAACTCAAAGCAGTTGCCCATTGAAATCCTGAATAAATATCGATGGTGTGTTGTATATATTTCAATTTTCTAAATTCTGCAAAGTGAAACACATCCATCTACCAGATTTCATTCCTCTGAGTACCCTTTGGGTTTCATCCTGCTGGTAATAGCGTTTGATTGTAGAAGGAACAAGAAGGACATTTCTTTACTATTTCTTTGGCTTGTTGCCAGGTTATGGAAAAATACTTTTTTATACCTTTACGATTGACATGATGTTTTTATGAAATGCTGAGGACTCCAGCACATGTCCTATCAATAATTTATCAGTCTCACCATTGCCTTGTGCTAGAGGGCCTGGCAGACCAGTATGGGATTGAATGTGAGTTATATATACAGGATGGTTCCTTTTCCTGATTGTATTTTGTAATTGAATAAATAGTGAAGTTAATTCTGAAGCATCAGGGATAAATTCTGCAGTCTCAATATGTAATACCACACTTTCAGCATACTGAGAGTCAGTTACTATGTTGAGAGCTTCTGAAAAATCCATTAATACCAACAAAATAGCATACAATTCTGATTTTTGAACTTAATTATAAAGGCCACTGCTGAACCCATACATGCTTGTCTGTTAACAACTTTAAAGGTAGAGCTGTTGGTGTCTTTGGAAGATCATCAGTTGTTGTGCCCTGTTCTTGTATAATTTGGATGGCTGGTGACCACTCATTAGAACAATATCTTCTAATATTTCTCTCAGAAACATCTGCTAGTTTATGATTTGTTTCTGAAATTGGAGGGATGTTAATCTGAGTATTCCATTGTTGCAACAAGTCTTGACCCCACAGGTTCATAGTTATGTTAGCCACATATGGTTTTAATTTTCCTCTCTGTTCTTCTGGACCTATACATTCGAGCCATCTTGCACTCTGTTTTCTCTGAGATAATGTCCCAATTCCTAACAGTTGAACGTTTACCTATTGAAGAGGCCAAGTTGGATGCCAAAATTCTGGTGCAATTATAATAACATCCACACCTGTGTCTACCAGATCAGTCAACAAAGCACCATTTATTTTTATTGTTAATTTCTGTCTTTGTTCATTAATAGAAGTTTGCCAAAAATTTTTCTTTATGTTTTCTCCTGAATTTTCTATTCTCTCTGTTTCATCATCCTGACCAGCATGATTTATTCCAATAAGCATTTGGTTATTTAATTGCTCAGAGCAGGGATTTCCTCTATGGCTGCAGGAAAGGTTTGAACTGGATTTGCTATGGGGGCCTGCATGAGGCCCCTCTGGGAGTTTCCGGAAGACTGAGGCAAAGGATTACCCTGTCTGTCCTTTGTTGATCTATATTTGTTGGTCCATTGTTTTCCCTTATCACAGCTTCTGCATACTCCATAAGGAAGGGGCATTCTGTTGCCATTGTTCCTTGAAGAAACATTGTTTCTAGGAATGACCCGTTTACAGTCTCTTTTCAGTTTACAGTCTTTTTTTGCTTTCCACATCCAAAACATCTAACATTCCTCAAACCTTTTGAAATTGCTTCTCCTACCCACATATCATCATGCTCATGAGCTTCAACATTAACCGTGTCTATAATCCAATCTTCCAAAGGTGCAGATCTTGCCTTTAATGGCCTGATTATTCTTTTGCATGCTGCATTTGCATTCTCAAAGGCCAAAGATTCAATTATTATCTTACTAGCTTCTGAATCTGAGACCATTCTCTTTACTGCTGAAGCCAGTCTTTGTAAAAAAATCTGTGAAAAATTCTTTTTGGCCTTGCATAACCTTCGTAAATGACTCAGTTTTTTTTTTTTTTTTTTTTTTTTTTTTTTTTGCTGGTTCCTCAACTCTGTCCCATGCATTCAATGCTGACTTTTGACATAAAATTAGGGTTTGGACATCATATAAACATTTTGTTTGTACTGAAGCATATTGGTCTTCTCAAATAAGCTGATCCTGGAAAACTTGTATTCCTTTATCCCTCCATTGTTTTTCTATGTTTTTAGCTTTATTCTTGAACCAAGTTAGCCACTGTAACCTCTGGCTGGGTTCCAGAATAGCTTGTGCCATCTCCTGCCAGTCCTGTGGTACAATCTTATTATATGTTGACCAAGAGTTTAACATTTGCTTTATATATGGGGAATGCATGCCATAAGATACTATTACCTCCTTAAACCTTTAAATCCAACATTTCAATTGGAGCCCAAATATTTTTGTAGTCATTTGATCAGGCAAGTGCTGTGTGGTTACAGGATAAATTAAGGGTGACTGTGTGAAAACAGGCTTTCTTTCTGTAACCTTATGATCCAAACTTGAAACAACTTCACTGTTAATTTCTTCTGTCTGAATTTTTACAGGTTTAACAAGTTTTTCTAAAGCTGTCATCCTGGCACTTAAATTAACTATCTTTTTAAATAGTAAAATGAGGATAAGTACAGTAATAAACTGCATAATTCCAACAATACTAATCTTCTCATATAGTTGTTCCATTGTCAGACTGCCCAAAATTTCAAACAAAATCCAATTTTCTTCCAATGTACAAATAAAACCCATTTTTTTAAATGTGGAAAAAAATTCTCTTTTAAATAGTTTCCTTTAAAATATCTGATATGTTATGACTTACCAAATCTGCATAGGACAGTAGAAATCCGAGGAAATTTCAAAGCTAGTGTCCGAAGTGTGAATCCAGAGAGGGAGAGAGAGAGAGAGAGAGAGAGAGAGAGAGAGAGAGAGAGCATGAAAGCATAGTCGTCTACGACTTAAGTCCAGCCACGTGTTCCCTCTTGAGCTATGTCAAGGCTTGGCTCAGATTTCCTTAAGCTCCAACCACTTGTGTTGGCTTTACAGACAGGGGCCCTGTTCGGCAGGGAAGGCCTGAGTTCTTTGTAGAACTGGCTTTAAGCAACTAGCTCATGGTTAGTCCGGCCTGAGGCCAAGCAGGCCTGGGCCCGGGCTAGGGATCCAACCGCCCTTGCAGGAAACTGGACCTGCCACCAAGCCAAGTGGTTTTTAATGGATTCTTGTCACGTTGGGTGCCAGATGTAGATGTAACCAACCATCTTATTAAATAAGAAACACAGAACAAATGTAAAAGAGAAAGCCAAGAGGTCAGAGATCAGAGCTAAAATCTTACCCTTCCTCCTGCGGTGCTCCTACTTCTGTGAAAGAGACCTACTTCCTGTGTGTATGTCTTTACATAGTCTTTCTGTTCTGCCTTCTCATTGGTTGTAAACCCAAACATGTGACTGCCTTGTCACTACCTGTATGTATAGTCCTCCAGGTCTTAAAGGTATATGTCTCCAATGCTGGCTGTATCCCTGAACACACAGAGATCTACCTAGCTCTGTTTACCAAGCGCTGGGATTAAAGGCGTGGGCCACCACCACCAAGGTCTTGCTATGGCTCTAATATCTCTGTCCACCGGGCAACTTTATTTATTAACATACAATTAAAATCACATTTCAGTACAAATAAAATACCACCATAGTTTATCTTGTGGTCCATGAAAGTTAAATGTTGTCATAGCCTTTGAATGAAGACACCTTTATAGAAGATCTATTAAATTAATATGGGGCATCTTTGGGATAATCAAAAGAAAGACAGGAAGAGATTTTTTGGCATACATATGTGGATCAATCCAGAAATGTTGTAAAACAGTATATAGATAACCACACCAAAAGTCAAGAAATAAGCATCTGTAACTATTAAAAAGTCTTTAAGTATTGTATATCCATGATAATCTTTTTAGAATTCTATTGAATTCAGTATTGAAATGGTAAGAAAAATAGAAAGGAAGATTAAAAGACTATTTTGAGAGACTTTTGATTCTATAGAGGCTTTAAACTACAGAAAATTAATAGAGGACTTAGAGTGACAGAAGATTTTGAATAACATCATAGCACTACTATATAAAACTCTGTACAAATCAACAAGTCACTTGATCATTAAACCTAATCTATGAAACATAAATGATAATAGCTACCCTCAAAGGAACTAATGTGATATCTGATATGTGAAATTAGCCCTGAATTTTGTCTCTTGTTTTGTTCTCTTCAAGTGATAACTCAAAATAGTACAGGCTTCCCAGAAGCTCAAGTATAGCTGGTAATTACACATAGCTAGTATCTTCCTTATATACTTTTCTTGGACAGTTATGATTATATATCTGATATACTACCTTTGATGATCTGTCTATACTATCAAAACTGTGCATTTATCACTGAAATACTTGTTTAACATTTCATGAGAAATGAAATAGTCTTAGAGAAGGAGTGATGACTCAGCAAGTAAGAGCTCTTGCTGTTCTTGCAAAGGACTAGAGTTTGGTTCATAGCACTCACACCCTATGGATCACAGCCTTCTGTAAATTCAGATCCAGGGGATCTGAGACACATGTATGCATGTAGGCATAAATAGACACACAAATAAAAATAGTAAACCAACAAATAAATAAACATAATCTTATGCACCCTTCTGTCCACAATGTCCAGATCACTTCATGGAACATAAGGAATGCATGTAAAATACGTGCTGATAAAATTATTTTGCTACATTTACCATTATTCTTGAAACAATATCCACTGAGTGACATTCTACTCTTACAAATGTTATATTCCTCTGGCTGTGAATGTTTTTCAAACTTACTGCTTCTATGTGGAATTCACTCCTCCCACTCATTGCCTTATAAAGTCATCCTTACCTAAAGCATTTTGTCCTATGCAAAATGTGCTGTTTATACTCCTATTATTGTACTTGTAGGGTTCAATGTTATTCTTATATACATATCATATTTTGTTTTATTTTTCCTTATTAAGCTACATTCTTAATGGTTCAGGATCCTTAATGGGTCCAGTGACACATTTATCTTTTTTTTGAGACAGGGTTTCTCTATGTAGCTTTGAAGCCTGTCCTGGAACTCACTTTTTAGACCAGGCTGGCCTCAAACTCACAGAGATTTGCCTGGCTCTGCCTCCTGAGTGCTGGAATTAAAGGCTTGTGCCACCACTGCCTGGCTTTTAGCACAGCTCTTACCACAGTTTGCTACACAAATTAAAAAAAAAATGCTTGTGGAACATGTGAATAAATCAGACAGAAGACAGAATTGTGAATTTACTACTTACTTGCTTACAATTAATTATAGGGAATTATCCATGTCTCTTATAATTTGATGATCATTTCTTCACAAAACATATACATACTTTGTCACTGAAAATTTAAGATACTGCATATTTTTAGTTCATCGCCAATATTAAAATGTTTTGGGAACTTATATTTAACAATTCAATGATTCAGTTATTGGTTTAATTATTAAGGCAACTCCATGTAGTTAAAAGGGAGGTTTACTTTGTGGGGTAACTTATAATTGAAGGGATAGGTAACAGGGTCTGGGAAAGGTGAAGTGCAGTCCAGCAGTGTTCTCTGGAGAGCTCTGCTGGGTCTACCTCAAGCATCCAGGATCCAGGAACCAAGAGAGCTGGCCCATCGAGATATTGGGTCTTCAGGGGTCCTCTCTCAGCTCTGCCTTGTAGATGTGACAGTTACTGAAGCCTCAATGGGGGCAGTACTTCCAGAACAAAGCTGGAACAGCTACCCACTACATCTCCCCCTTTTGTCTAAATAAGAAAGTTCTAACCTAATACAAGACTATATACAATAGGAATGATTATCAAATATTGTCCAGGAGTAATAATGGATAATGACCTAGATAAGATGGAACTACAGCCAATGTGAACAATATCAAGCAAGAGACACATACTAAAATCCAGAGAAGTCTGGAGCATATGTAAATGGCATGATACAAGATCATTCCAAAATTTAATATTCTAATACTTAATATATTCTAAGACTATATATATATATATATATAGTTGTAACTATAACTGCTAGCCTTCAATCACATCAAAGACCTGAGAAGGTATATAATGGTACCTGAGAAATGGAAGATGGATGCAAGGAACTTTCAAGAGTCTTGCAAGAGTAAACAGAGACAGCTAGCAGCCTGAACAGTCACCTAATGTTTCTTAGCATTGTTAGTCCATTCAAATTGGGTACAGGACTAGAGTATCTGACAGACTATTTTCAGAAGCATGAATTCTGAAAGACCATCTTATTCTGTCTTATCAGAGTTCAGAAGTCACTTTTTCTTGCGTCCTGCTTGTCCAGAAAGCACAGCATTCATACTGTCAGCAGTCGAGGCAAGGGCAGTACTTTGCCCAGTAGGCCATTTTGTGCCAAGAAGACAAACTTCCAAATGGAAATGTGTTAGAATCCCAACATTCTCTCTGGATCAAATTGGTGCTGCCAGGAGAAATTGTGTCTCATGTCAACAGAATTCTAAGGTATTTAAATGCCATATTCTCTAGATCTATGAAGTGTTTGAAGATTACCTGTCCATTGGATCTATATATCTGTAAATCTGGATAACCTAACTAACATAACTTATAGAGATGACAAGCAGGTAGAGCATGTGACTCTTAATCCCAGGGTCATGGGTTTATGCCCCACATTGGGTGCCAGATATTGGATTAATTATTAAGGCAACTCCATGTAGTTAAAAGGGAGGTTTATTTTGTGGGGTAACTTACAAGTGAAGGGATAGGTAACAGGGTCTAGGAAAGGTGAAGCACAGTCTAGTGGTGTTCTCTGGAGAACTCTTCTTGGTGTACCTCCAGTGTCCAGGATCCAGGAACCAAGAGAGCCAGCCCATCCAGATCTCGGGTCTTCAGCGGTCCTCTCTTGGCTCTGCCTTGTAGGTGTGACAGTTACTCAAGCCCCAGTGGTGGTGGTACTTACAGTTCAAAGCTGGAATGGCTACCTACTACATTTAGTAGATATGTAAGAAATACATCATGTGAATTTGTTAAAATTTTAGTAATTTATATTAACTAAATCTTAGTCTACAAGCTTGAAAGTTTTGTTATGATAATATTCTAGCCTATTTCCTTTTATATTTATCCTTTGGAATGTATGCCTAGACTTAATAACCTAACTTTCTCATTATCAGTTATTTGACCTCAAGACTAATTTTGTAGCCTACAGAGGAAAACTTTTCCTACTAATTAGTTCTTCTTGTTATATTCCAAGAGAAATGACAAATTTCACCTTGTTTTAAGATGCATCTTGATACTGGCTTTCAGACAACTGAATATAGCATGTGAAATTTTTAAGCTCACATATATTTCCCCATGAGAAAAAAAAACACATTTTATCTGAATACTTTTTACTCATTAATGTCATTTATCAACAAACATCTTACAATCCTGGTATCTTACTGTTAAGAAAATGAAATACACAAGAAGTAAAATAAACTGGAATTCATATACTAATAATTCAAAAAAATTAAATAAAATCTAACTTCATCCTAGGATTTATTTCAAATAGCTGGTTTATTACTAAAATCTATTTCTGTTTGCCATGCCAGACTTATTATACACTATTAAAGATTCTGTAATAAATGAACATTTTAGTGTTGAAGTTAGTTTATTCATAGTTCTGTATCATCAGTGGCAAACCAGTCATTTTTTGATACTTCTAGAATGTGACATAAAGGTCAAATTAGTACACTGTTGTATTCCAGTTTCTCCACTGTTTCAAAATTCTTTGAAATTATTCAGTTTTTTAGTCATTCATTTTGAGTATTGATGTTTTATGTAGGTTCCAGGGAATCTGCATTCAGAGGATCAGGCTTTCACTGAAAGCTCTTTTATCCAGGAATTTAACATGTTATCTATGCCCAAAATCCACCAATGTTTGCCTAAATAAGACCTGTAAGATGACAACAGCATCTGACACACCAGCATGGATAGAGAAGTCTTCCAAGATTCTAGCTGTAAATGAAGAGCCACAGATAGTCACTAGCTGCTAGGAGATGGAGAGAAAGCCTTCCCCAGAGATGAGCTCTTAATTGGTTATCACATAACAAGTGGTCATCTTAAAAGTCATATATAGATATATGAAATGGACTCAGAGAAAGAGGCCATGGATTTGAGGAGGGGGGAGTGGCTGGGAAGGAGCTGAAAGGAAAAGGAGGAAGAAATAACACAAATACAGTTTCTGTATTCACTCCCAGTTCTCCACTGAAAAACCTGATTTTCAGACCCTGTAGGACCATCTTCTTTACATTCAGACTCTGAGACACAGGGTATGGGGGTACAAACCTCTCAGATAAATCGAGTCTACTCTATTCTTTCATTTTCTTCTGCTGGCTTATTTCTTACAGTGGTGAGTGTAGTTACCTTAATGGGCAACACAGGCAAAGCAAAGTCTATAATAGCCTGACTCATATAGGCAACACAGACAAAGTGATTTTTATGATGGCATTATTTGTATGTAACTTTGGTTAATCAATCTTTGTGTTTCATGAGTTTGTAATTTCATAATTTTAATAATGATTTCATAATCAATAGTTAAGCTGCCTAATATATTTTGTTTAATGTGTATGAGCAGAAAAATCACCCAATAAATAAAAGAAATGCTATATTGGATCATAGCCATAGCAAATATCAGCCCATGAACCAGCTTTAGACTTAAGCCAGTTTGCAGACTCTGAACTTAAATGAAAGGAAGGCTGGGTCCTTCTGAAGAAGGACATTACTAAAATACCTAAGAGTTTTATTGTTAGCCCCTTTTCCTACCTTCCCCCAGAAGGACCTAGGGCCTTTTTAATAGGATAACTGTATGCTAGGGATAAGGGAAAACAGACTGCTGAGGACTACTGGATACTGGTTCTAAATTAACACTGATCCTGGGATACCACAAAAATCATAATGGTTCTCCAGTTAAAGTGGGGACTTATGGAGGTCAGGTGATTAGTGGAGTTTTGGTTGAAGCCTGACTCACAGTAGGTCCAGTAGTACCCCAAATTCAGATTGTGGTAGTTCCCCCAGTTCCAGAATGTATAATTGCTATAAATATACTTAGAAGTTTGCAAAATTCTACATTGGTTTGTCAGCCTGTGAAGCGAGATAGGGGTTTTGCACATGATCAACAATGTGGACTACTAATCACCAACGCAGACTTGGCTATAGTTGCTGCTGAGTGTAGCTCTGACAACATTGGAGACCAACACTGAGCCCCTAATATGAAGCCATTCCTCAAGGCAGCTAGCTAGGAACAAAGTGGTATGTTGCCTACCATCTTAAAAAGTAACTAAGACTGCTGTGAGAAAAAAACACCATAACCAAGGCAACTTAAAAAATAAGACATTTAATTAGGCTTACGATTTCATACAGCTAGAGTCCATGATGGAAGAGTTCAGTCACATCTTGATCTTCACATAGAAATTTGAGGGAGGACACACTGAGAATGGTACAAGTCTTTTGAAGCCTCAAAGTCCACCCCAGTAATACACCTACTCCAACAAAAACACACCTCATCCTTCCCATATAGTTCCATCAATTGGGAACCATGTAGTTAAACATATGAGCCTCTGGGAGCCAGTCTAATTCAAGCCACCACCAGTACATTGAAAAACATCCTTTGTGGAAAGAGAAATCCATTTGTCCATTCTACTGTACATAATGCTTCTTCTAAAACTACCATTGGTGTACTAAAATACTATGTCATTCATTTGTCGCAGTATTCCACATAGCATTGTTTCTGATCAAATGACTCACTTCACAGCCAAATAACTGATAGTGGGACCATGCTCATGGCACTCACTTGTCTTACCATGTTACTAACTACCCTTAAGTGGTTAGTAACTATAGTTACTCAAGTAGTGTATCAAACCTTGTTTGATAGACTGGTGGAATGGACATTTGAAAACATTTACACCACTGATTATGTAGCAGTAGCCTGGAGGTCTCAGGCAGGTTCTCTAGAAGGTGGTTTATGTTTTGAACCAGAGACCAATATATGCTTCAGTTTCTTTCACAGCCAGGATTCACAGTTCCACTCACTATCACTCCTACTTACCTAAAGGACAAAATTGCTTCTTGTTCTCACAACCTTAAAATTCTCCCAGCCCACAATTCCTAGTTCTAGACAGGGTAACATTCCTGTCAGCAGACACCACAAACATCCCATTGATCTGTAAGCTTAGCTCTCTTGTCACTTTGGGTTTCAGATGTATTTAAACCAACAAGCTAAGAAAAGACTAACTGTGTTAGGAAAAGTGATTGATCCAGACTACCAAAGAGGTATTCTCCACAATGCTGGTAAGGAAGATTTTATGCAGGATATCCTTTAAGAAATTTCTTGGCATTAACATGTCCTGTGATTAAAGTCAATGGGAAATTACAGCAACACAATCTAGGTAGGATCACAAAGGTTCTAGACCCTTCAAAAATGAAAGTATGTATGGATCAGTCCCCTAGGAAAAGAACCAAAACCTGTTGAGGAGCTTGCTAAAAGTGAAAGAATTACAGAATGGGTAGTAGAAGAAAGTAGTTATAAATACTAGCTAAGGCCACAGGACCAATTTAAGGAAAATAAGGATCATAATTGACATAAGTGTTTCCATTATATTTTTAAGAACATGCTTGTACTTATATATACAAATATCAAGCAGATATTTGTTTCTTTAATCTGTTTCTTTATCATGTAATAAAACATTGACTAAGATATCAGTGGTTATTATTATATTTATATTATGAGACAACAAATCACTAAGCAGTCCTTCAGGGCATGCATTGTCACCTATTCTAAGTTACATAAATTGTTTGCTGTTGTATGCTGTGTAGTGATGTCATGTTAGATATAATTGTGACCTAGTTATTATTGCTTTCATTTGGAAATTAAGCACAGCATAAGGAGGTGTGAGTGTTTTTCAACTTGATAAGTGGTAGACTTATGATGGCTAATCTTGGTTGTAAATTTGACTGTTGGAATCAAGTAAAACCCAAGCACCTGAGTACTCACTGATGGATTTTCATGATTGGATTATTTGATATGGGAAGACTTACCCTAAATCTGGGCCACACTTTGTGGTGGCAGCCCACATAAAAGGACATGGAAGAAAGAACCTTTTACATTTTGCCTGTTTCCCCTCACTCTTACTGGTAAGTTCATCTATTCAGTTGCTAAGGCATTCCTTCACTAGTATTAGAACCTACTTCATTAGGATCCCAACAAAGACAGGAGAACACTAACTCTCTAGGAATCCTCTAGGACACCAACATCATATTCTGACTGCTGAGCTATTCATTCTATCGATTATGTTTCTTTAAAGAACTCTGAATAATATAATATATAGATACAGAAAAAGTTATACATGTATGTGAAAGTGCATAGGTATTCTCTCGATAATATTGAATGTATAAGACTAGGAAAGAGACTTAATGGAGGATTAGAAAAGGCCTGTTGCATTGCCTTAAGAGCTATTATCACTTAGAAGTAAAAGAAAAATGAAAGACAAGCCAGCCAAACAGACAAAGAGCTGTTGAGAGGTCAGTAGATAATCAAAATGTAGTGCAAAATAAAATGCAGGTGTCATAGATGGTGAGATCTAGTTAAGGAAGTATAAGTAGGGTGTCTCTTAAGGTTTATAGTCTAGCTCTGCTTTGTGTCTCATCTCTGATCATTGTTCACCTGAGATGTGAGCCAACAGATGCCTCTTACGCTTCCTGTCAGAGAGCCACCAACCACTATGCTTTTTATGCTAGAGGGGTCATTATTTCTTTAAACTGCATTATTCTTCAGCATGCACTTGGTCATAGCAATCCCAAAAGTAATTGATAAGCCAGCAGCATGAGAATTTCAACAAGGAAGTAATGGTCTATAGTAGCAAAAATTGCTGAAATGTTATGTTCTAAATTAACTACAGAAAAATAAAGAAAATTTCTTAGAATTGAATATCAGTTCTGACTAAAGTTTCTAATTCTCAGCTATGATATCACAAGTTCTCCACTGTTAAGTCATTCCTATACATGACATATAGCCATATAGCCAACTGCTTGCTAAATATATATTAAACAATTTTAATAATAACCCCATTGGAACCTTGCATGGTTACTGTTATAATGACTGTGTGTCCTTTTGTGGCTAAGTATCAATATTTCTTGGCCACAATATACCAGCAAATTCTGACTCTTGCATCCTTGCATTCTAATACCAGACTCTTCTGATAATCAACATGCTTTCCAGAATTTATACAATGAACTGGCTGAGGTACTTCCCATTATCTGCAGAATTTTGTCCCTGCTCCTGCTCACTTTTCTAGTACCAATCAGGCATCATTTTCCAACACAGAGAAGCCTGTGATTATTTGGTCTTCATAGATCTTGTTATGACTTCTTTTCCAATCAGTGTATCCCATTTCAATTGAACTTTTTCTGCTTAATCATTGTCCTCTGCTATAAGCATTATCCTACAAAAAATATCTGCACTCATACGTCTTCATCAATATTGAAAATCAGTTCTCTAGGAATTCCTTGCATTTTCCATTTTATTTTTCCTTCAAAAGACGAGACATTTATAGTATACTCTATTCCATGCCTTTAAATATATTTTATTCTGATATAACAGCAGAGTTGACTGTCAGATAAATTGCACTTTCCATTTAAAAAATTAAGAAGCTTTTAAAAGAGAGTGAGATGATACAATTCAGCTCTGCCACTATATTTACTGGAGTTTGTTTTAAAGGCTCACTGTAGAATTTCAAGAGTGCATGTGTGACTTGTTCATGGGTCATTAGGACACACTCTGCAGGCTTCAGCAAGGTGATTTTGTAAAAATCTACACAAGTTAATGAATCCAAGTTTCATTAAATTATTAATTACATTCAGCACTAAGCCATTACATAGTGTTATTTTCTCCAATTACTGGAAATCATAGAAGAAGAAATGCTGGGAAATTGGAAGGGCAAATATATACAAGTTAGTAATGTTCATGCCTTCTGATTTAACCTCCTTCTTTGTTATTTTGTTGTTGTTGTTGTTGTTGTTTTGCTTGCTTTTGTTTTTTGAGAATTGGTTTCTCTGTGTATCTCTGGCTGTCCTGGAACTCACTCTGTATACCAGGCTGGCCTCAAATTCCTGTCAGAGACCTGCCTGCCTCTGCCTCTTGAGTGCTAGGATTAAGACATGTGCCCCACAGCCAGAACCTTTATTATACTTTCTGTGTATATGTCTGCTGAGTACCTAGAGAGTAAAAGAAGATATTAGATCTCCTAGAGTTGGAGTTATAGGCAGTAAAAAGCACCTAGTGGGGATTCTGAGACCTGAACATAGGTGTTTGTAGAGAAATTTCTAAATGGTCTTAATAAATAAAAAACACGGAGCCAGAAATTTGGGTTAAAGCATGAGAGAAAGATAAGAGAAATAGGACAAACCATGAGCTAACCTCATCTCACCAACTCCACAGCTTCCAAAGGGCTTCTTCTTGTATACCCATGTTTATATGCCTTTTATGTTCTGTTCTTGCATTGGCTCTCTTAGCCTAGTTACATCACTTCCTCTTCCTACACAGCTCAGTCATTTTCTGTCTGTCTATACAAACCTCCAGACCTCTATGGTTGGTACTGGGATTAAAGGCACACTTGGCTCTGTTCCCTAGTGCGGCCTTAAAGACACAGAGATCCTACCTGCTAAGTGAGAGGATTAAGGGTGTGTGCTACTGCTGTCTGACTTTGTTTACTTATAATGGCTGTCCTTTTGCCTCTGATCTCCAGGCAAGCTTTATTAATTAAAGGACAAATAAAATATCACCACAGGTGCTCTGGAAGAGCAGCAAGTGCTGTTGACTACTAAGTGATCTCTCTATTTGCCGAGATTCGCCTGTCTTTAACTTTAGGCACTGTACCCACAAGACTGATGGAGGTAACTTTGGGAGTATAACTTTCTGGAAGGTTTTTTTTTTTCATTTTTCTTTATTAAGAAATTTTCTACTCACTCCACATACTATCCACAGTTCCTCCCTCCTCCCTCCTCCCATACTGCATCCCCACATCCCCCAAATCGAGGTCTCCCAGGGGGAGTCAGCAGAGGCCAGAACACTGAGCCTAGGCAGGTCCAAGCCCCTTACCATTGCACCAAGGCTCTACAAGGTGTCATACCACAGGCACCAGATTACAGAAGCCTGTGCATAGACCAAGGACAGATCCCAATTCCCTTTCCTGGGTACCCCCAAAGAGTTCAAGCCAAACAACCATCTTCCATATACAGAGGGCCTAGTCTAGACTCATGGGGGCTCCACAGCCACCAGTACACAGTTCATGGGCTTCCACTAGTGTGGCCAGTCATCTCTGCATGTCCTCCCATCATGATGTCAGTTTTTATGCCGGTACCAAGCTGTTTTTATTACTATAGCTCTAAAGTAAAGCTTGAGGTCAGGGATCATGATGCCTCCAGTGGTTGCTTTATTATACAGGATTCGTTTAGCTATCCTAGGTTTTTTGTTTTTCTATATAAAGTTAAGTATTGTTCTTTCCAAGTCTGTGAAGAATTGTGTGGAGATTTTGATGGGGATTGCATTGAATCTATATATTGCTTTTGGTAAGATTGCCATTTTTACGATGTTGATTCTACATATCCATGAGCATGGGAGAGCTTTCCATTTTCTAATATCTTCTTCAATTCCTTTCTTCAAAGACTTAAAGTTCTTATCATACAGGTCTTTCACTTGCTTAGTTAGAGTTACCCCAAGGTATTTTATATTATTTGTGGCTATTATAAAGAGTGATGTTTCTTTGATTTCTTTCTCAGCCCCTTTTTCATTTGTATATAGGAGGGCTACTGATTTTTTTGAGTTAATCTTGTATCCTACCACCTTACTGAAGGAGTTTATCAGCTGTAGGATTTCCATGGTAGAATTTTTGGGGTCACTTATGTATACTATCATATCATCTACAAAATCTACAAATAATGAAAGTTTGACTTCTTCCTTTCCAATTTGTATCCCCTTGATCTCCTTTTCTTGTCTTATTGCTCTAGCTAGAACTTCAAGTACTATATTGAATAAGTATGGGGAGAGTGGACAGCCTTGTCTTGTTCCTGATTTTAGTGGAATCGCTTTGATTTTCTCTCCATTTAATTTGATTTTGGCTGTGGGCTTGCTGTAAAATACCTTTATTATGTTTAGGTATGTTCTTTGTATTCCTGATATCTCTAGAACCTTTATCATGAAGGGGTGTTGGATTTTGTCAAAGGCTTTTACAGCATTCAATGAGACAATCATGTGTTTTTTTTTTCTTTTAGTTTGTTTATATGGTGATTTACATTGACAGATTTTAGTATGCTGAACCATTCTTGCATTCCTGGGATGAAGCCTGGATTCCATTATCCAGTATTTTATTGAGTAATTTGCATCAATATTCACGAGGGAGATTGATCTGTAATTCGTTTTCTTTGTTGCATCTTTGTGTGGTTTGGGTATCAATGTAACTATAGCTTCATAAAAAGAATTTGGTAAGTTTCCTTCTGTTTCCATGGTGTGGAACAATTTGAAGAGTATTGGTACTAGCTCTTCTTTCAAAATCTGGTAAATTCTGCTCTGAAACCATTTTTTTCTGGGCTTTTTTTTGGTTGGAAGACTTTTAATGACCATTTCTATTTCCATAGGGGTTATTGCTCTATTTACATAATTTATCTGGTCTTGATTTAACTTTGGTATGGGGTATCTATCCAGAAAATCGTCAATTTCTTTCAGATTTTCCAATTTTGTGGAGTACAGGTTTTTGAAGTTTGACCTGATGATTCTCTGGATTTCCTCATTGTCTGTTGTGATGTCCCCCTTTTCATTTCTGATTTTAATAATTTGGATGTTCTCCCTCTGCTTTTTGATTAATTTGGATAAGGGCTTATCTATCTTGTTGATTTTCCAAAAGAACCAACTCTTTGTTTCATTGACTCTTTATATTGTTCTCTTTGTTTCTATTTTATTGATTTCAGCCCTCAATTTGATTATTTCCTGGCATCTGTTTCTTCTGGGTAAGTTTGCTTCTTCTTGTTGTGCTGTTCTGTCACTAGTGTGAGATTTCTCCATCTTCTTTATGTGGTCATTTAGAGCTATGAATGTTCCTCTTAGTACTGCTTTCATGGTGTCCCATAAGTTTGGGTATGTTGTACATTTGTTTTCATTTAATTCTAGGAAATATTCAATTTCTTTATGTCTTCCTTGACCCACCCATTGGTGATTCAATTGGGCATTATTCAGTTTCCACGAGATTGTAGGCTTTCTGTAATTTTTGTTGCTGTTGAAATTTAACTTTAAGCCATGGTGGTCAGATAAGACACAGGAGGTTATTTCAATTTTTTTTGTATCTGTTGAGATTTGCTGTGTGACCAAGCATGTGGTTGATTTTGAAGAAGGTTCCATGTGGTGCTGAAAAGAAGGGATATTCTTCTGTGTTAGGGTAGAACATTCTGTAGATATCTATTAAGACTATTTGAGTCATAAAGTCTGTTAGTTCCCTTATTTCTCTGCTAAGTTTCTGTCTGGAAGACCTGTCCATTGGTGAGAGTGGGGTGTTGGAGTCTCCCACTACTAGTGTATGGGGTTTGATGTGTGATTAAAACTTTAGTAATGTTTCTTTAACGAATGTTGGTGCCCTTGTATTTAGGGTATAAATATTCAGAATTGAGACTTCATTTTCTCTGATTTTCCCTGTGATAAATATGTTATATCCTTCCCAAACTCTTTTGATTAATTTTAGTTTGAAGTCTATTTTATTAGATATTAGGATATCTACACCAGCTTGCTTCTTAAATCCAGTTGATTGGAAGATCTTTTCCCAGCCTTTTATTCTGAGGTGGTGTCTGTCTTTGAAGTTGAGGTGTGTTTCTTGTATGCAGCAAATGGATGGATCTTGTTTTTGTATCCATTCTGTTGGCCTGTGTCTTTTTATAGGTGAATTGAGACCATTGATATTGATGGATATTAATGACCAGTTATTGTTAATTCCTGTTATCTTTTGGTGGTAGTGTTGTATGTTTCTCTTCTTTGGTATTTGTTGGTATGGGAATATCTATTGACTGTGTTTACATGGGTGTATCTAGCTTCCTCAGGTTGGATTTTTTCTTCAAGTGTTTTCTGTACGGCTGGATTTGTGGAGAGATATTGTTTAAAGCTGGTTTTTATCATGGAATATTTTGTTTACTCCATCTCTGTTGATTGAGAGTTTTGTTGTGTATAATAATCTGGGTTGGCATCCATGGTCTCTTAGTGTCTGTATAATTTCTCTCCAGGATCTTCTTGCTTTTAGAGTCTCCATTGAGAAGTCAGGAATTATTCTTATGGGTCTGCCTTTATATGTTACTTGGCCTTTTTCCTTTGGAGTTCTTAATATTTGTTTTCTTTATTCTGTATGCTTAGTGGCTTGATTATTATGTGGTAAGGGGACTTATTTTTTGGATACAGTCTATTTGGTGTTCTGTAACCATCTTGTATTTTTATAGGCATTTCCTTCTTTAGGTTGTGTAGCTAGAGTTTTCCCTCCTGGCCCACAGTCAGGACAAATCTTTGTCACCCGCCATTCCCACAGCCGATCAGACCCAACCAAGTAAACACAGAGACTTATATTGCTTACAAACTGTATGGCCATGGCAGGCTTCTTACTAACTGTTCTTATAGCTTAAATTAATCCATTTCCATAAATCCATACCTTGCCATGTGCCTCGTGGCTTACAGGCTTCTTCACATGCTGCTTGTCCTGGCGGCGGCAGGCAGTGACTCCATCTGCCTTCCTGTTCTTTCTTTTCTCCTCTCTGTTAGTCCTGCCTATACTTCCTGCCTAGCCACTGGCCAATCAGTATTTTATTTATTGACCAATCAGAGCAACACACTTGCCATACAGAACATCCCACAGCAAGGTTGGGAAAGTTTTCTTCTATGATTTTGTTGAATATATTTTCTGTGCCTTTGAGTTGGTATTCTTCTCCTTCTTCTATCCCTATTATTCTTAGGTTTGGTCTTTTCATGGTGTCCCCAATTTCCTAGACATTTTGACTCATGATTTTATTGGCTTTAGTGTTTTCTTTGACTGATGAATCTATTTCTTCTATTGAATCTTCAACACCAGATATCTGCTCTTCCATCTCTTGCATTCTGTTGGTTGTGCTTGCATCTGTAGTTCTTGTTCATTTACTCAGATTTTCCACTTCCAGCATTCCCTCATTTTGTGTCTTCTTTATTGTCAAGATTTTAGTTTTCAAATCTTGGACTGTTTCCCACACTTGTTTAAATGCTTTCTCTTGGTTTTCTTTAAGGGATTTACTGATTTCTTCCCATTTTTGTTTGACTTTTCCTCAAATTCTTTAAGGGAATTTTTCATTTCCTATTTAAGCATCTCTATCATCTTTTTAAAGCCATTTTTAATGTTAATTTCTTCTGTTTCTTCTGTGTTGGGATGTTCAGATCTTGCTGAACAGGTTCTGATGGAGCCATATTGGTTTTTATGTTGCTGACTGTATTTTTGCACTGGTGTGTAACCATCTCTTTCTCCACTTGGTGCAAGCAGTGTCTGTGTCTGAGGGAGCTTCTCTTGGTTTGACTGATACTCTTGATCCAGTGGGAGCTCTTGGTCTCATTGATGCTGATGGACTTTTTGTCTTAGGGAACAGCTCTTAGACCAACTAGCACTAGTGGGCTCTGTCTCAGGGAGTAGCTGCAGTCTTAGCGTGTGGTAGATGGTGATAGTCTGACCTGTCTGCAGGAGGTCTGCCTGCCAATTGGCCTCTTAGTCCAGTTGGGTGCTGGCAGGCTCTGTCTCAGGGAACAATTGCAGTCTGGGAGGGTGTGTGGGATTTGGGAGAGTTGGGGCTTGTGTTACAGGGTCTGATAGGGGATGGGGGTTGTCTGACCTGTGTGCAGGAGGTATGCCTGCTAACTGTCCTAAAACTGGAACTGTAATGGGTGTTGGTGTAGGGGTGAAGGGTTGTGCCCCTGAACACAAACCTAGGGACTGGGAAGTTCAGGGATGAGGATAAAGACTCACCTCTTAGTCCATTCGGATGCTGGCACACTCTGTCTCAGGAAACAGTTGCAGTCTCGGAGCACTTTGTGGAAGTTTTGACTGGAATGAATTTCAAACAAACAACAATGTCTTGTGAAGCCAGTCTTGTATGGATCAACATATTTAGGACTGTTCCAGACTTGGCATAGCCTTCTATTCTTGATTATAACTTCTGTTTATTAATCTGAATACCTTAAAGGTATTCTATGAATAGAATCGGAAGAATAGAGTTCCACAAGTGGTGTTCTCAAATGCTAGAGAATACATCAGATTTCTTTATATAGTATCCATTTCCTCATTTGTAAAGTGGTATATAATGCCATTTCTGCCTATCTACTTGTGTTCATTGGGGTCAAATGAAATCACATGCTTTAATAAGGTACAGTTTAACATGAACCCTGTATATCTCTGTAAGTCCTGGTTGTCTGTGCATTACCAAAAGTTTACCTATCTCTCAATTCTAAGTTATTTCTGTGGCTAGATATATTTGCAAGTAAGTAGGTAAAGACAACCAAAGCATGACTGCTGCTTAAATACTCACTCCTTGGAAAATGGCACAGGCTTGGCTTCTTTGCTATTTAAACAATTTTTTTTTCTTGTGCAAAATGTGTCAAGTTATTGGCCTTGGTTTCCTTAGTATTGGCACAAAGGAACTGATCATGTACCAGAAACTGCAAAAACCTCTCACAGTACCCCATGAGCTTGTGGGCACATAAGCAAGCACTACCCTCTCAGTATTTACCTTGTTGGTTCTGTTGTGGGAAGAAAACTATTTCACTTTGAACATTAACCATATTATGTACTTTTAACACTTTCCCAGGCAAGAGATTGTAATGAGTTTTATCTGCTGGTGGCCATGTCAGAGAAGCAGCAAGTAGCAGCTGAAGTGTCAGCCCACCAGTGCAAATCCCTGATACATGAATCTTGGCTAGGAAAGACCCCAAGACCACAGTTCCCAAAATGTCTTTTGCTTCTGCTGTGCCTTCACAAGTTTGTTGCTGTGGATATCACTCTATATAAATAAAACACTGATGGCCAGTGACCAGGCAGGAAGTATAGGTGGGACAAGGAGAGAGGAGAATTGGGGAAACAGGAAGAAAGAGGGAGAGACACTGCAGCTACCGCCAGGACAAGCAGCATGTAAAGACGCCGGTAAGCCACCAGCCACATGGAAAGGTATAGATTTATAGAAATGGGTTAATTTAAGATATAAGAACAGTTAGCAAGAAGTCTGCCATGGCCATATAATTTGTAAGTAATATAAGCATCTGAGTGATCATTTTATAAGTGGATTGTGGGACTGCGGGGCTTGGTGGATCCTGGAGAGAAGCCCTCCAGCAACAGGTTGTTGCTGCCATCTTTCTCTGGTATCTGGCATGGTATTAATAGGTATGGATAGATCCGAACTGCCTGTAATGTAGTGTCTTTTTCTCATGGAAACATCCCGTTCCACTGGGCACTTTTACTTGTGGCTTATTATGAAGATGATTTCTTCCTAAGCTGTACTGTCTAATTGATAATAATAATGTTAATTTAAACAGAGTTTTGATGATAAAAATAAAACAAGGTAGTGTCACACTGCTCCAACATATGAGTTTCTATTAAGGAGCCATATAGACTGTGACTGAGGTTCATGATTAAAACAATATCTGAGTCCTAGTACCCCAACCAGCTTAAATTCCTTTAACCTTAATGTTGGGTGATGCGTTCACAGGTTTCAAGAGTACGATAGCTGAAACAAAGCTTTTACAATAACTTAAAGTTATACTAAGATGTTTTTGTCAAATAGCTTTGAGATTTAAAAAAAAAAACAGTAAGATAATTTAAAGTTTTAGAAAGGCACATAGTTTAATGAGGAACTCATTAAGGTCAGGGGAAAAGAACAAAGCAGCCCAATTATTATTCCAGATGTGCCTTTTATGCTAGGATTTGTTGATGACCAAAGGTGATTATTAATTTCTTATACCCATTTCTGCCCTCAATCTCCTGGTATAAAAAAACATTGATGAATGGGTATGCACCCTAAAGATTTAAAGTAGAGCTGACTGATTTTTTTTCATATATAATAGTTTAGGTTTGTGATTCCTTTAAGATGCCTTATAAGATTACCTTTCAAGATAAGTAATAAAGTAATTGGCCCTTTCTTTGCAACTGCAGAACATAGCCTGCCAGTAAAAGACCTGACTAAGAATAGCTTGCTTGCCTACATGGTTAATTATAACAAGTTGCTTGGATATGAATGTAAATGGTTATTGTGATAATTTTTCATCTGGAATACATAAAATGTTAAATTATGATTGGTGGTGGTGGTGTACACCTTTAATCCCATCACTCGGGAGGGAGAGCTGGGGGAATCTCAATGAGTTCAAGGCCAGCCTGGTCTACAGAGCAAGATCCAGGACAGCCACCAAAACTACACAGAGAAACCCTGTCTTGAAAAAAAAAGTTTAATCATGTAAGGGATATGGAAAACATGCTGCTTTTTAACTTGTAGTCATTTGCTTGAAAATCAGAATGTAATCCCATTGTAATTTTTATACTGCCTGAAAATTTTTGCTGGGGTATATATAAGCTGTAAGAAAAAGAATAGAGTTATAGAGAGTTATGACAGGATAGAGGGAAAACATCAAGAATGATAGAGTTAGAAGGAAAACATCAAAAATGAGAGAATTAGGAGAATATCAAGACAGTTAGAAGAAGGAAAACAGGAGAGACAGAAGAAACATTTCTGGATAGAGATAAGAAATAAGAATATAGAACACAGAATAAAGAATTCAGAAGAATAAAGAAGGAAACTATGAAGAGAGATCGTGAGTGTCTTTTTCTTCTTACTCCCTCAGATTAATAAGTCTAGTACACACAGACTCATTGCTCATGGGAGCTGGCCCCCCAGACAGTGATATTTATCTTTTGTATCTTCTTTGATGCTGGAAAAACTTCCCTTAAGGCACTCAACCATAAACCTTTTCTCAGCTTTTATTAGTTGTTATCTTTGTGTTATGAATCATAAACTTATGTATTCAGTCTTGCAAAGGTTATAGATTTCATATCTATTTGCCTATAGAATGAATGCCTTGGATGTACCACAGTAAACTTTATGACTACCTTTCCATGATTAATTTGTAGGTCCTGTATTCCTACTCTGATCTTTCCTTCCTATTTTGCCTAGCTTTGTTAATGGAACCAACAGCTACAAATCCTTTCTAATTAGAATATTTGCATCACATTTATCACAGCTATTATAAAATTTCTTGAATAATACATTTTCTTAATTTCAAAAACATATAAATTTCATTACTATTTTGAAAATTCCTACTGTCAAAACCTCTAATTGTTCAAAAAATGTACCATATTATCCATAACTGGACACTGCTTATCTCACTAGCACCACATTTTGTATCCATCCTCACACCATCACCATCTTAAACATTAGAAGGTAAAACAAATTACATGCTGGTATCTAAACAGGGAAAGCTATTTTTCTCTACTTTGTCATTTATGATGTACCACCTAGATTCTGGTTAAAAGCACAATTTCTCAGGGAAAGTTTTCATGATTATCTCTTAACTGAAGGGATTGCCTGAGCTGCATAGTCTTCTCTTCATGGCCATGCTTCCTCCCTTGGATGAACTTCAAGCTTCCCCTTCCCACTGTTATATGTACTTAATGACATGATGTTTTTAATCTTGTAATATTTTTCTATTTTCTCTTCTATCTGTCTTATAGTTAGTGAGACAAGTCATTCAAGGGAAGGAGACTTAGAGGAAACTTTGAGATAAACATGCTTGGACCTGAAATGAGAAGTGTGATGACATTTTATTTGTGTTCTAACAAATAAAACTTATATGGGGATCAGAGAACAGAACAGACACTAGAGGCCAGACAGTAGTGGCACACATGCCTTTGCTCCTATCATTCAGGAGGCATAGATCTGTCTGGATCTCTGTGAGTTCAAGGCCACACTGGGAACAGAGCCAGGAAGTGGTGGCACGTGCCTTTAATCCTACCACTTGAGATCTCATGTCTTTGCTTGGGAAGGGCACATGGCTTTAATTTCAGGAAGTGATGTCAGGCAGCACAAAGGTATTTAAGGTGTGAGGACCAGGAACTAGAGGCTTTTAAGCTGTTCAAATGAGACCCTCAGGGGTGAGGACTCAGAGGCTTTCAGTCTGAAAATTTGTGGAAACAGGAGTGGCTGAGGAGTTGTAGAGGTGAGGTTGGTTTTGACCTGTTTTGCTTCTCTGATCTTTTAGCTTTCATCCCAATATCTGGCTCCAGGATTTTTATTAATAAGACCATTTAGCAATTTGTGTTACAGGGAAATTCAGCTCTGCTTCCAGAGACAGCATCTCAGTGACTTTAAACAACACATTACAGTTTACCAATAGAATTACATTACAGGATTGTATGGTTTCTCTATCTCTTAATGAGGCATTTCACTCTTTCATGAAAGGATATCTATCTTATATGCCTTTATAGCCTCATCAGCTAACACAGTTCACAGAAAATGATATGACGAGAATAAATACTCACAGGATTATAAGTTTCTTTCGAGAATTGATGAGTTATACTTCAGATTCATAGAATGGATTTTTAAACAATACATGAGTCATTGGTACACAGTATGTACAAATTTTAGTTAACATGTATTCATTCAACAATAAGAAATATGTAGAATCAACTTTTACAGTTATTTAGCAAAGAAATGTATTCAATAACTAAGTAAAATAATCTGTACTGTTAAGAAGTACAGGAAATTATGAGATTAGCAGCAACATGGTCTAAACTAATCTGAAGATTAAAGGCTTAACAGAACACATATTCAAACTGAGGATTAATAACAAATGGGTAGGTTCAAGAAGATGCTATAATCTGAGCTGGCAAAGGTTTACACGTGAAAAGATAAGAAAACTGGAAAATGTAAAAAATGGAGAGGCAATTTATAGTGAAACAACTAAACATCAGCCAATAGCACAATAGAATTTGTTTGGTTAAAATACATATCTACTGGAAAATATTTGAGTTAATTACCAACATGGATATGTTCTGTGTTAATTATCAACATAAATATGTTTTGTGTTGTTGATAAATAAGAAAGAAGAGAGTCTGGAGGCAGGGTAATTGGTGAAAATTATTTTTATTCATTTGTTTCTATTTTCATAAATACATTTATTTATGATTATTGGTTTGCTCTAACTGGGTAGCACAAAGGGGGAAAGAAGTTTCATAATTTAGCCTTCTGAGTTTAAAGTGAGTGAGAATTGTTGAGAGCAAGCTTGGAAAAAGCACAGGGACAAATAGCCAAACTAGTGGAAACACATGAACTATGAACTAGTAGCTGAGGAGCCCCCAACTGGATCAGGCCCTCTGGATAAGTGAGACAGTTGATTAGCTTGATCTCTTTGGGAGGTACCCAGGCAGTGGGACAAGAATCTGTCCTTAGTGCCTGAGCTGGCTATTTGGAACCTGGGGCTTATGCAGGGACACTTTGCTCAGTCTGGGAGAGGGGAATGGACCTGCCTGTACTGAGTCTACCAGGTTGAACTGAATTTCCAGGAGAGTCTTTCCCCTGGAGGAGATGGGAATGGGGGGTGGGCTGGGGGAAGGCGGGAGGAGTGCAGCAGGGAGGAGGACAGGGGAATCCATGGCTGATATATAAAATTAAATTAAATTATATATATAAAAAAAAACCACAGTCTCAAGTAGAGATTCTTTTCAGGTGTAACTGAAGAAGCTTTTGACTTGTTAAATAAAAGAGGTGAAGAATAAGGAAATTAAAATATCTTGAATTGCCTCGCATTATATTTGAGATGGAAAAATTAAGAGTACTTCTCTGCCATTTCTTGATAACTGGCATGGTTTACTCTATATATAGAAGTCAAAATACACATTACAGTGGTAGGATATGATGGATATTTCTATCAACTTTAGATTATTTACTCATTGAGCTAATAAGTATCTATTGAAACCTCATGGCCATGTCTCAGACCCTGGGCTAAGCAGTAAGAATTAGACAATTGAAAAGGCGATGATTGACTATTCGAGCAGATGACTGCAAAGGAGATTCACTCCATGCCATTGCAGAAAATAATTTCACCAAATGAATAATATGTTAAAATTATAAACTAATGGTTCTCTTTCTGAATAATTTTAATTTTCAGAATTTCTGGTATTGTATGGACTATAAATATTTATCATTTTATAAGATTGTAATGCTTCTAGGCAAAATATATGTTACCAGTATTGTTGATGCTCAATTGCCAATCTTTCTAATACTAAAAAAAATTCTAAGAACCCAGCTAAATTTTCAGAATGAAATAAAAATTAGGAAATGTCATCATGGAGGTTTATTTAACCATTACCAATGAAGACTATTTTAACATGCAATTATTTTTGGAGATGTCAAATACAATATGAAGAGTGTTTGTTATACAGCAGGTAAAATGGTGAGTATATAGTAAAGTTGAAATGCTCAGCAAAGATTTTTTAAAAAGAACATAGAATGTTGATTTGATAGCTCTGTATTATTTGATTTATAGAAACTTCTTAAAGTGACCTTGAAACACCCTAACCCTTCAGGCTTACACGCTCCCCCCTAAGCCCCAGGAAAATGAGGAACTAAAAATCTAGTTCCAAGGGCAAGCTGACTCAATCATTACTCAATCACCCCTGCCACAATGTAACAATGTAAAGAAAATTCTATTAAGAGATGCACTCAACTGTGACTAGGATAATTGCAAGTGTCCAGGAAGGACTACGGTAGCCTTTGTATAACTCTCATTCCCACCCTGATGCCCCCCTTGAGGTTTTGGGAAGAATGTGCATGCAGACGTGACTGTACTCCCTCTGTGATCAGACCATAATCTTGAGAAATTAGCCTCTAGACAAAAAATCAATGGAAACGAAATTGTATGGGGATTGTAATCTTGTGGCTTTTGTGGGTTTTTCCTTTAAAAGTACCTATGTGGCTGCAGTAGGGCACAACTCTTGCTCTCAGGACAAGAGTGGCCTGACTGTACAGCTGTATCAATAAACCTCTTGCTGTTTGCATCAACTGGACTGGAGTCTGGGTTCTTGGGGCACCCACCTGAGAAGGTAGTAGTACCCTGGGTCTAGGGTCTATCAACTTCAACTAAAGTCCTAAATTTGACCTCAAAGTTGAAATAGCAGATATACTCATGAATGCTTTCATTGAGATATTGGTTTTACTTGTGATATTTAAATACTGGTAAAAAGGTGTTTTATCATTATTCTTTGAGATAATTATTATAAACTGTAAATTATGCTGAAATAAAAACATTTATTTTTAAGTATAAGTTGTTATGAATTACTTATTCATTTGCGAGTCAATTCTTACTTTCTCCCCAGGAGGAAAATTAATTTTAGTAAGCCCCCTAAGTTTGCCAGTAATCACCTTGGACTATAAACTGTATAATCACCTTATATTTTCTAAAACCCAAGAAATTGCTCTTCTTGGACAATTCCCATAAGAATTTATACAAAGACAGGGAAATGTGGTTTATGGGAGGAAATAAAGCCCCTAGGTACCATGACTTTTGTTTGTTGTTTTTCTCAGCAGTCAGACAAATCCCTTTGGTAATACAGGGCTATTCCATAATTTGCCAAAGCACAAATTATTTCCCTTTAAACATAACAATCTTCTTTTAAAACTTGATGATATCATTTTGGTTTAATATAATTACAATATTGCTCACTTTTTTCTTCCCTCCAAACCCTACAATATACCTGTCTTTATAATCTTTTGTATGTATTTTTTTTAAGGTTGACTTTGTCATATTGGATAACTAGTTGGTGTGTTCTTCCTTGGGGAAGATTATTTCTCTCACTCTCAGCATACCTTCGTTACTTGTGGTTCTTTGTGTATGGTTTAGGCCTTATGGGTTTCCCCCATCTACTTTGGCATGTCTATTGGTGCCATCCTTGTTCAGCTAATATTTGGGCAGTCATATTGATGAGACTTTATGGGTTTATCTTCTGATATTACAAGAGATATAATCTTAAAGCAAACTCCTGATTCTCTGGCTCTTAAATCTTTCTGCCCCATCTTCTACAATGTTTGTTGAGCCTTAGGTGTGAAGTATTGTTGATGTATCCATTGGGACTGGGATCCAACACTCTTCATTTTTATTGGTTGTGGTTTTCTGTAGTAGTCTCCTGCTGCAAAGACAACTTTTCTTGATAAGAGGTAAGGACTACACCTATCTATGGGGATATGGCTCAGCCATTAAGTGCTAGGCTTACAACCAAAACCATCTTTTTATAAAAGTCCCAATTTATGGGTTTGTGTCTGTGTGAGTGTGTGCCACATATGTGTGGGTATACATGTAGTTGAATTAGATCTCTGGAACTGAAGTTATAGTTGCTGGTGAGCCACTTGATGAGGGTGCTGGGAAACAAACATGAGTCCCTGGAAGAGCATCACCAAATACTCTTAACCACTGAGCAATCTCTCTAATCCCCAAAATACAGGCATCTTACTGAAAAAAATATCTAAGTAAATATTTGACTTTGAAATTTGCATTAATATGTAAACATGCTACAAAACCCAAATAATTTAAAAAGGTAATCAGTTCTGTTCATGCATTGCATCCAGTTCCTATCCCTTGCAATCCAACTTGTAAATTCTTTCTATACCACCTTTTTCTGGGTAACACAGTCATAGACTGAGAACTACAATCCATGTATTTTCTAATTTATAATTTCTCACTTGAGAAATACGTCTCATATGATATGTGTTCATATATAATTTTATATAATTAACAACCATAAGCTTGTAGTGAATATGTAATATTCTATTACATGGATATGCAATATAAACCCCTCCTCATTCTATATTGTTTTGTCAGCTTTCTGTTACTATAAAAATATCTGTGGCTGAGCATTTTATAAAGAAAGGAGGTGTATTTATCTCACAGCTCTGAGGTTTTGGCTGCATCATAAGAAGATAAATGGGCCAGGTGGTGGTGGTGCATGCCTTTAATCCCAGCACTTGGGAGGCAGAATTAGTTACAATATCTAGTCTATTTGTATTTGGCAAAATTAAAGAAAATTTCCTGTCTAGCCTATTTTTGTGAGTCTGAAGTTTCATATCTAATTTATCTCTTATCTTGACTAAGGAAAATTATAATTGTAACTATCTAGTCTTCAGTTACATCAAAAATCTCAGAAGGGTATAATATTACCTAAGTAAACATGACATGCTTTGTAAGCAACTTTCAAAATCTGGAATGAAAGAGACAGCTGACTGCCTGGACAGTCACCCAAAGTTCCTCTGCAACTTTGGGGCATCCATTCTTCAGCCAGTAAGCCTAGAGTCTTTCAGTCGCTTCTCTCTGTGTCCTATAGAATTTCTGGCAATCTCCTCTGTGAACAGGAATCTTAAGGGACATTTCACTTTGTAAAGTTCAGTGGTCACCTTCTTATAGGTCCTACATGTTCAGTTTATATAACATATTATCATCAGTCCGGGCAACAGCAGTTTCTTGCCCAAGCAGCTATTTTTGTCAAAAAGAAGATAAACTCCATATGGAGTGTCTTTGAAGCCCTTCTTTCTCTTTGAAGTAAATCAGTGCTTCTTGGGCAGATGTATCTCACTGTCCAGAAAGTCTAAGTTTTTAAAACTTTTTAAATGCCATATTCTGTAGGTCTTTGAAGTGTTTAAAGATTACCTACCTAGTAGGATTATATCCATGTATACCTAGAAAACTTAACATGACTATAATTTTGACTATCATAGAAGACTAATTATTAATCTATATTTCTTAATTATCCATTATGATTTAAATGAATTACATAAACATAATACCTTTGAAAAGAAATACATATATAGTATAACAAAATCAACTCTAAATTTGTATCAATAAACTAAAATCCATAGCAATGTAAAACATTTTTAAACTAATTATTGCTTTTTAAAAGTAGGTTTATTAATCTACTCTTTCATCCTATCTATACTATCCACTTTTCTTCTTTAGAAAGAGATTGCATTTATAATCAACCTGCTTTTAATAAAAATAAACATTCATAAACAATATTTTGGGAATTTGGGCGTAGCTTCTCATACTACTTCCTGCTGGATGAGGGCACTGGCAATCTAATGGGGAACCTGAGAAAATAAAGAGTTATGATCAAGTCATGACTGGAGTAGTCTGTGGTACTGTATTCTGAGCCAGTTGCCTTGAAGCTGTTTTTGGATCTGTTATTTTGTGTTTAGAAGCATTTTTTTAAACTTTTTTAGGCATTATGGATTTGAAAGCCCCACATCGGTAAGCCAAAATGTAGGACGAAGTTTCTCAGGTCCCACCAAGCCCCTGCAGTCTCATGGCCTGCTTACAAAATAATCACTCAGAGCCTTAATATTATTTATAACTATAACTGCTCAGCCATTATCTCAGGCTTATTACTGACTAGCTATTATGCTTAAATTAACCCATAATTCTTACCTATGTTTAGCCATAAGGCTTGGTACCTTTTCTCAGTTCTGCCTTGTTATCTTGCTTCCTCTGTCTCTGACTGGTGACTCCTGACTCAGCCTTCCTCTTCCCAGAATTCTCTTCATCTGCTTATCCCACCTATACTTTCTGCCTGGCTACTGGCCAATCAGTATTTTATTTATCAACCAAGTAGAGAAACACACATTCACAACATACAGAATGACATTCCACAGCACACAATGTTATTAAAGCTCAGTATGATGTTTCTAGTGTTATTCTTTATGCTAAAGACTGACTAATTAGAGTGCTTTAATATTCCAAAATTAAATTTTAGGATTGTAAAATGACTTTTGAAATGTGGAGGGGCCCCACAAAGCACTTACTCTCAGTACCACAAACACAATCATTATTGAGAGAGCACCTGGATCCCAGGCACTTTCCATTTTTGCTGACAGTCACACGAAGCACCCCATTCAGTGGCTGTGGTTGTGATGTGGAGAAGGCAGGGCTCTCAGTTCCTGGGCTGCTGCAGCATTTCACTCCCACACACCAAAAACACCTGGCCCCATTCATAGCTGGGGTTGCAATCAGGAGAAGGTGGGGCTCTTGGGTCCCAGGCTGCTATAGCATTTCACTCCTGTTACAGCCATCTCAAGCACTCCCAGGAGAGTACACTTTTACCTTCCCTTTAACTAACAATGGGTAACTTTCCTGCTAGCACAAAGGAACCTCAGATATTGGTATTTAAAACTCTTTAATGTACCAGAGATATTCGAGTCAAGCACACACACCCAGTTAGGTTTTGTGCTGAAGCTTCTGCCATAGCACCATGGATATCCCCAAAGAACATCTGGGATTCTTCTTTATGGATGAGTTTTTTTTTTTTTTTCTAGCCAGAAAAAGGGAGGTTCAGGAAGGAAAATCCCCACATGCTTCATTTATACCCATATTGCTGGGCATTACAGCCTCTATAAAATCAGGTACCATGGATGATGTTCTTAAAGCTTTTAAGACGACTTATAAGACACAAAAATGAATTTCCTTGTGCTTGACTTACCACCTCCATACATAGAGCCAGATTTGGAGGATGAGGACAACCAACCAAAGAAGTCTCCTATATAATCTCCTTATGCTTCATCTCCTGCTGAGTGAACTCGCTGTTCTTGGGCAGAACTACCCACATCCTCATGCCGTGAAGAGCCTCACTGTGATTCCCTTAAGGCAAAACTGTAGCTGGAGAGTTTCTGGTCCTGCCTGGCCCACTGTCAGGACAAATCTCTCTCACCCACCAGTTCCATAGCTGCTCAGACCCAGCTGAGTAAACACACAGAGACTTATATTATGTATAAACTGTATGATGGTGGCAGGCTTCTTGTTAACTGTTCTTATATCTTAAATCAACCCATTTCTATTAATCTATAAGTAGCCACATGGCTTGCAGCTTACCAGTATAGAAAATGACATTCCACAGCACACAATGTGATTAAAGCTCAGTATGATGGTTCTGCTTCTTTTTGTGGTGGCTGGCAGCGTCTCTGTCTGAGCTGTCCTCCTCCTAGAATTCTCCTGTCTCCTTGTCCCGCCTATACTTCCTGCCGGGCTACTGGCCAATCGATGTCTTATTTATTAACCAATCAGAGCAACACATTTAACATACAGAACATCCACAGCACTTCCCCTTTTCTTTTTTTTCAAAAAGGGAGGTTTTAACTTTCACATAGTAAAATTACATATAACAAAACAATTATCAAGCACGAATTACAGTTAAAATATCTAGTCTATTTATAATAACTAGTCTATTTGTATTTTGCAAAATTAAAAAAGATATCCTATCTGCTGTGGGATGGTCTGTATGTCAAATTGATCTGATTGGTCAATAAATAAAATACTGATAGGCCAGTGGCCAGGCAGGAAGTAGGTGGGAGAAGGAAAGAGGAGAATTGTGGGAAGCAGAAGGCTGAGGCAGAGAGACACTGCAGCCGCCGCCATGACCAGCAGCATGTGAAGATGCCGGTAAGCCACCAGCCACGTGGCAAGGTATAGATTTATGGAAATGGATTAATTTAAGCTATAAGAACAGTTAACAAGAAACCTGCCACGGCCATAGAGTTGGTATGCAATATAAGTCTCTGTGTTTACTTGGTTGGGTCTGAGCGGCTGTGGGACTGGCGGGTGACAAAGATTTGTCCTGAATGTGGGCAAGGCAGAAAAACTCAAGCTACACCTATCTATCCTATATTTGTGAGTCTAAGGTTTCATATCTAACTTATCTTTTATCATAACTAAGGAAAATTATAACTATCTAGTCTTCAATTACATCAAAGACCTCAGAAAGATATAATATTACCTGAGAAATGGGAGAAGGATGTAAGCAAATGTTGAGAGTCTTACAAGAGTAGACAAAGACAGCTGGCAGCCTGGACAGATATCCAAAGTTCCTTTGTAAAGTTGGGGCATCTGTCTTCAGCCCACAGGCTTAGAGCCTCTCATTCACTTCTCTGTGTGTCCTGAAGAATTTCTGGCAGGTTCCTCTGCAAAGCAGGAACCTGAAGGACCATTTTGCCAAGCAAATTTCAGTGGTCACCTTCCTATGGGTACTGAATGTCCAGTCAATGCATTTTTTTCAAGCAGTCCAGGCAAGAACAATTTCTTGCCCAAATGGCCATTTCTGTCAAGAAGAAGATAAACTGCATATAGAGTGTCTCTGATGCCTATCCTCCTCTCTGAAGTAAATTGGTGCTGCCAGGAGCAGATATGACTCATTGTCCAGAAAATCTAAATTTTTAAAACATTTTAAATGCCATGTTCTGTAGATCTTTGAAGAATTTAAGATTACCTACCTAATTGAATTATATCTATGCATACCTAGAAAACTTAACTAACTTAGCTACAAGTGTGATTATCATAGATGACTAATTATTAATCTATTTTTAATTATCTATTGCAATTTTAAATGAGCTGTACAAACATAATACCTTAAACAAAAGTAGAAATATACATACACTATAACACCTATCATATTTATATCATATCCCCTTTTCTTCTTTAGAAATAGATCGCATTTATAATCAACCTGATTTAAATAAAAGTATTGTTTTTTTTTTCTGTCACACACCACAGGGTTCTTCTGATATGGGACACAAGAATCTCTTAACCTTTCTTTTAGTAATATACTTGGGTTTAGAGAAAGAGTGAACCAATTCCATCTGCAAAGCCAGCTTAGTATATTTGGGAATTTAGGCGTAGCTTCTATTACTACTTCCTGCTGGAAGGGGGTGCTGTATCATTTGGGAATGCAAAGAAAATTTTAGGATTATGGAGTAGTCCATGAGGGTGTATCGTCTGAGCCAGTTGCCTTGAAACCATTCTGGATTATGGTGGTATTTTATGCCAACAAACAAGGAAAGGCAGGTTACAAATCAGAAAATTTAAGTAAAGTGGTTCAAAGTCCTTATAATTCAGTTCAAAAATCAGAATTGTATGCTATTCTATTGGTATTAATAGATTTTTCAGAACCTCTCAACATAGTAATTGAGTCTCAGTATGCTGAAAGAGTGGTGTTACATATTGAGACTGCAGAATTTATCCCTGATGCTTCATAATTAACTTCACTATTTATTCAATTACAAGATACAATCAGGAAAAGGAGTCATCCTTTATATATAACTCACATCCAAACCCATACTGGTCTGCCAGGCCCTCTAGCACAAGGCAAAGATAAGATTGATAAATTATTGATAGGACATGTGCTGGAGGCCTCAGAATTTCATAATAAAAATCATATCAATAGTAAAGGTTTAAAAAAGGATTTTTCCATAACCTGGCAACAAGTCAAAGAAATAGTAAAGAAACATCCTACTTGTTCCTTCTACAATCAAACGCCATTACCAGCAGGATGTAACCCAAAGGGTACTCAGAGGAATGAAATCTGGCAGATGGATGTATTTCACTTTGCAGAATTTAGAAAATTGAAATATGTACATCGTACCATTGATACTTATTCAGGATTTCAATGGGCAACTGCTTTGAGTTCTGAAAAAGCTGATTCTGTAATCACTCATTTGCTAGAAGTTATGGCCATCATGGGTATACCTACACAAATCAAAACTGACAATGCTTTATCATATGTCTCTGTTAAAATAAAACAGTTTTTTGCTTATTACAATATAAAGCATATTACAGGTATACCACATAATCCTACAGGTCAAACAGTTATAGAAAGATCAAACAGAACTGTAAGGATATGCTAAATAAACAGAAAGGGGTAACAAAAATCCCCAGAAATAGACTGCATAATGCTCTACTAATTTTGAATTGTCTTAATGCCAATTAGAAAGGAACAACAGCTGCAGAGAGACTTTGGATAATAGAAAAACACTACAGAATTAAATCAGCCTATATACTTTAAGGATGTGCTGACCTCAGAATGGAAACCAGGAAATCTGTTACGTGAAGACGAGGTTTTGCTTTTTTTTCTACAGGAGAAGATAAGCTGTGGGTACCATCAAAATTGATAAAGGTTCAATTTGAACAAGAGAAACCTCTTAATTAGAGGAGGTGATAGTTCACCAACCAGCATGAACATCCAATTTAAACTAACTTATACCAGTAACACATGCCTTTTCATTTAATCAGATAATAACTTGCCAAAAAGGAACATCCCAATAATTAGTCTTGGGGAAAGGTTATTGTTTTTGTCTTTTAAGAGAATGAAGGTTAAGGAATCTGAAGAACATTGGACAAATGAGAAAACTGAAGAAAAGGGACAAATCATCTATCCCAGGAAACAGAGTGAAATGGCATATGGGTATATATTATCTAAAAAATTTTATGTTTTCCTAAATGTTTGTTTCTGCTTTTCTCTAAAGATTTAACACTATTGGTCTTCTAATAGTCCCAGTTCAATTAAAATTTAAAGCTGACTTTGGAGTTGGAGAATGGCTCTCTCCTTCTTTAAACTCAAGCATGTTGTTAAAAGGAAAATGCAAACTCCCTGTATCATGCCAGAAGAAAAGAGCCATCTTCTGCTATGAGACAGGACAAAAGCCAAATTAATTAAGGGACTATTCTATTACTAATCTCAACTCTTTGATTCTATTCTGATTCTTTAAACTTTTCTTAAAGTATGAATTTTATATCAAAATTTACAAGATTAATATATATATATAGATATACAGATATACAGATATATATATATATATATATACATTTTAAACTTTGTTAAGATATGAATGGTCATATAGAGTACTAACTAATTCTAGAAAAAAGACTTTAATTAGTTGCATATATATGTCTTTGTGCTCGAGTCTCTTATCAGTTTTATGCAGGAAATCATGGCCAGGCCTAACATCAACTGAAGTCTCCAGGAAGAAGAAGGGGCCCCACAACGACAACAATTCCACGTGGACAATAATAATATCACTAACCTGACAAACATCATCTACAGATCAGCTTTGAACTACAAAGTGCTCAGAGCAATTTTGAGAGGGCTAGCTGAGATGATCCAGTCTCAAAGACTACTTGAATAATGATTTGACATAAACACTGAACTTTGGCATTATACACAGGCTGGATAATGAAGGATATACTTACCTTTTCTACAATTTGACAATTAACCAAATTTTTTTCTTTCAGGATAAAGATAACTTTGCCTATACCCAGCAGGAAGCAATTTTAAGAATATGACGCCCACATTCCCAAAGAGGTGGTGTGGGGCAGGTGATTTTTTGGTCTTTTTAATGGGTTTTGGGTCTGTGATAATTTTCATTGTTTAGGGGCGTTGGTTACAAGTTGTTGTCAAGGGTTAGGAAAAAGGCTAAGCAAAGGAAATTAGATTTAAGGTTCTTGTTTAAAAAGAAAGAAAGAAAGAAAAAAAGAAGAAAAAGACAATTACTAGTTTTAAATACTTTACATTGGATTGGATTGTTTTATATTGTATACAAATTTGAAATTGATATTGTTAGAAAATGCTATATGTATATTTCTAATTGTACTTATACCTTTCATTTAACAATGCAATTTTCTGATCCTTGAATGTTATTATTATTAACTATTAGGATATAAAAAAAATGAAAGTTAGTAGATAGACATTACAATAGAACTTGTAGTCATATTAGATATGTTTTAAAAATTGAGCAGATATAATTTAGATAGACAGGTCATCTTCAATCCCTTCAGAGATCTACAGAATATGGCATTTAAAATGTTTCAATAACTTAGAAAATTTTTCTTTTTTGAGACATGTTGGCTCCTGGAAGTACCAATCTACTTCAGAGAAATATGGGCATTGAAGAAACTGCATATGTAGTTAACTTTCATTGTGGCAAAAGTTAGCCACTGGACAACAAAGTATCCTCAAATCAACAGGACAAAATGGACAGACAGGACACGAAACATAGGACTACTGATTCTTGCCAAAACAAGTGTGGTTCTGGCTTTATTAAAAAGCATCTTCTGAGGCCAGGATAATATGGCACCATCCCTGAAGTGGCCTTCACAATTCGGAAAAAGGTACAGTGCCCTTTTCTTCAAAGGCAGCTGAACAGGCAGTGGGCCAATAGCTTCTGATGTGCAATGGACCGACACTGAAATAGTTATTTTTGAAGATTAACTAAACTCATGCCTCTCAATAGTAGACTGGTGTTTGATAGAGGGGTGTGGAGAAGAACAGGATGCTGAGATGAAGCCACACACATACACACACACACACACACACACACACACACACACACACACACACACACACATAGCCAAGAAGAATGGACAGCTGAATTAAAAAACCATCAACAATTTCCAGAATTTAAAATCCTGAATCATGACCTGACACTAGTGGAATTCAGGTGTTTCTGGTACATGGACTGCTCTCACCCAATGTGAGGTTGAGCTGTTGACCTTGTGTACATCCTACTTCACAAATGAGTCTGTCAGATACGCTAAGCCTATAGGCTGAAGATGATGCCCCAACACTGCAGAGAAACCTCAGGTGACTGTCCAAGCAGCTGGCTGTTTCTGTCAACTCACAAATTTTTTGGAAGTTGCTTGCATGCACTTCCTGTTTTTATTTTTGTTAGATAATATTATTTTCTTCTTGGGTCTCTGTGGGATTTGAAATTTAGTTAGTTATAGTTGAAGATTAATTAGGATAGAAAGTGAATTATATACATTTTGGACTTACCAAAATAGGATAGATAATGGAATTATTTTCTCTGAATTTGTCAAATACAAATGGACTAGACATTGTTTAAGTATTTATTACTTGTATATATTGTATATAGTTATTGTACTTTTGTATATAGTTTTTCTTACATTAGCTATAACCTTTTTCCTTTTGTCTTTTTTTATTAAAATAGAAAAGGGGAAATATGGTGGTATTTTATTTTTACTGAAATGTGATTTTATTTGTATGTTAATAAATAAAGTTGCCTGGGTGTCAGAGCTAATAACAAGCCATAGCAGAGCTGGGCATTCGTGGCGCATGCCTTTAATCCCAGCACTTGGTAGAAGAGCTAGGTAGATCTCTGTGTGGTCAAGGATACATCCAGCATTGGGGACACATGCCTTTAATCTCAATACCATAGAAGACCTGGAGGACTGTACATATAGGCAGTGACGAGGCAGTCATGTGTTTGGGTTTACAACCAATGAGAAGGCAGAATAGAAAGACTATATAAAGACAAACACACAGGAAGTAGGTCCCTTTCGGAGAGGTCTCTTGGCTAGCTGCAGCAGGCGGGTAAGGCTCTTAGCTCTAATCTCTTGGCTTTCTTCTTTGCATTGGTTCTGTGTCTCTTATTTATTAAAACAGTTGGTTACATCTACACTGGATGTTGGATCATCTGGGCCATGGTGTCATCTGAGACCTTTCAGGGGGTTTTGGCTGGTCAAACCTGATGTATCTTAATCTGGAACAAATCCATAGCCTCTGGCTTTCTGTGGAAACTAAAGCAGAGACTCCTTTCCAAAGCAACATATCCTTACAACCAAATTTTGAAGTCAAGGTACCTTTAAAATATACATATTGGCTTAACTCAACAGCTTTTACAATCAAATGTCTTTCTGCAGTTACGAATATCAAAGACAACCTAATCCAGCTTCTCTGTGTGATATCCATCTTTACATGGCTTATTTTTATAGTAATTTTGCTGTCTCTTTAAAGACTTTATTTTTTAAAACTATGTATTTCTTTATATAACTGTATATTTTCATTTTTCTCTCTCTTCCAAGCCTATGTCAATTTTTACACACATTATAAAGCATTTAAAGTCTTGCTTCATCTGAATCTGTCTTATTGTGAATCTATCGTTTTAAACTACAGCATTGGTAAGACTGAAATGGCTGTTGTGGCTGCTGGCTCTACCCCTATCAGCTTCACAACATGGTGGTGGTACAGTTTACTGCCAGCTCTAGGAGCCATCAACTCTTAGAAACAGTGAGTCTATGCTTTTATCCTAGTAGCGCTTTGCCCAGAAACCTTTTTTTTTTTAATGTATCAGCAAAGGCTAAATCCACCATGCAGCATAATGTGCTGCTTCCAGTTGCCTCATTCCTGCCATACTACATGTCAAACACACTCGCCAGAAACCCCCCATATACTAGCTCAAGCCTGCAAGCTGCTGCTAACTTGAGAGAGACAACTAAAAAGCTGTTTTAGCTTCGTTTTTTTAACGCTTTCTCAGGTTTTAAGTGGAAATTCCTGCCCCACGTTCTGGTGCCATTTGTAGCTGGAGAGGGCAAATCTCTCTCACCCGCCAGTCCCACAGCTACTCAGACCCAACCAAGTAAGCACACAGAGACTTATATTATGTATAAACTCTATGGCTGTGGCAGGCTTCTTGCTAACTGTTCTTACAGCTTAAATAAACCCATTTCTATTAATCTGTAAGTTGCCATGTGGCTCGTAGCTTACCGGTATCTTAACATCTGCTTCTTATCATGGTGGCTGGCAGCATCTCTCTCTAAGCTGTCCTCCTCCTAGAATTCTCCTCTTTCCTTGTCCTGCCTATATTTCCTGCCTGACTACTGGCCAATCAGTGTTTTATTTATTAACCAATCAGAGTAACACATTTAACATACAGAATATCCCAGAGCAACTCAAAACCACCCTCAGTAATTAAATCCTGTCTTGCCCTGGTACCTTAGCCCCTTATGTAAGCACCCCCCCCCCCAAATTAAATATCACTCTACTAATCCTTTTGCCTTTCCAGTTAATGTAGTACCTAATGCAGCCAACCAGCCCTAGGTGCCCACCCCCTTACGGGTCTGGCTTTGATTTGTAACACTGCTAATGAATCAGGTCCTAACACGCCATTTTTTGACAGGTGCTTTGACAATGGACAATGCATTTACAAACCTATTATGATTGATACCATTTAATGAAAGCAATAGTCGACACTGCTGCCTTTCTTAACTGGCAAGTGGCCTGTAAAGAACAAGCTGAAGCACACGCATGCCTGAATATTCAATATAATATTGCTACTCCTCAAAAACATGCTGACCAGCAGGATTCAATATGTTTGTCCCATGACCAAAGCCCAAAATGCCTGTATGCCTATTTTCAGCAGGTCTCTAACATGCATTTAAAGTCTTGAAATCCTGTACTCCTTGGGATCTGACTGCATACTTTCATAAGCTGATACAGCAGCCCAGGGAATTGTTTACTGACTTCTTAGCCAAAGTCAATGAGGCAGTAGAGAAATGGGTAGATCCTGGCCTGACCAGGGAGATGATCATTAAGCAATTAACATGGCAGGGCTTAATGCCCCTACCTGCAATGCAATTGTGGCAGTGTGTAATGAGGACATCCATAAATGGGTGATCACTACTCACGATCTTGACCCCCAGGCAGGACCCACAGCTGCCCTTACAGCCTCCCTCAATGTACTATTAGCTTCCAAAGATAATTACCGTGGGCATTCCTCTCCCCACCAGCGTGACTGTTCTTGCTGGAGCTCTGGTCAGTTAGTTCACCTTCGTAGAAACTGTTCCAAAACTAGGCCCTAAACCAAATGACAAAAGTGCCAAAAAAAAGGTTTCCATTGGGCACTTGATTGTAGGAGCACTCCCCAAGTCACTTTAAACTCGAGGAGGGTCACCCCTCAGCTCAGCAAGTAGGAGGGTGTCCCTCCAAACCCAGACTGCTCTGGACCCTTCAATATTCCCCCAGTCTTCCATGATGACCATCTACCTGGATTGTAGACCCACCAAGGGTCTGGTAGACACTGGGGCAGAAGCCACTGTAGTATCTCTTAATGATGCTCAAGCCTTCCTACACTGAAAACTTAAAGATGGCCTACTCATTTCCAGGGCTGGAGGAGATAAGCCTTCTAAAACAAACCCTTCACCTGATTCATTAGAAGGATCTTGATGGCTATCAGTGGTGATTCTTCCTTATTATAGCAGATACACCCACAGGAAACTTAACATCCCCATGTTTGTAATTAAGAAAAAGTGGGGAAAATATTGCCTCCGTAAGACTTAAGGGCAATCAATGAACAAATGGAAAAGATAGGCTCCTCTCGGGCAGGGCTACTGCACCCAGGTGTTTTTCCACCAGGGTGGCATATTCTTGTAATAGATAAAAAAGGTTGCTTTTTCTCAATACACACTGGCTCCAGAGGACAGAGAGTACTTCACACTCACTGTCTGAGAGCCCAATGTTCAAAAATCTGCTTCCCGTTATCACTGGAAGGTGTTTCCTCAGGGTATAGAAAACAGTCCAGTTTTCTGCCAGTATGTACAACAGGTGTTAGTTAGGGTCACCAGTGAGGTATTAATGATCCACTATATGGATGATAGCCTGTTGGACCACCTGAGCAGACAAAGACTTTAGGAGTTATTACCCCAGGTCCTTGAGGACTTAGGAGCCCTTCACCTCAAAGTGGACCCAGAAAAGAAACAGTGGCTACCCCATTTGCCTTCTTGGGTTACCAAATCAGCCAAGCCATCCAACCCTTCAATGCTTCTATTATAATATGAGAGTCCTACTCCCTTACAGAACTTCAGGAACTCTGTGGCACCACTAGTTGGATCAAGCAATTTCTCCCAATTCTCCATGAGGACATGAGACAATTGTTCACCCTTCTCGAGGGGCATACCTCCCCTTCTGCAAAAATAGAGTTGACAGAGGGAGCCAGGGATCTCTTAAAGGGGGCTAGTGAACTTGGCTGTAACTCCTCCCTAAGGAGACATAATCCACATGTTCCCCTGATAACCCTAGTGCTTTGGACTAAGGCACCATATTGGGATCACTGTGGCAATCAGGCCCCCTAATCTGGATACATCTATCACATTCTGAGTTATCCCATATCACCTTGAAGTTTGATATTGCCTTAGAGATAGGTATTAAAACAAGAACAACTGTAGGAGAATCATGGGCCACAAACCAGACTAGATTGTCCTCCCCTTCTCCCTCCAAAATACTCAGCCCTTATGGGAAGACTCTCTTCCCTTCCAGAAAATAATGACAGTTTTTCCAGGGATCTTAGATAACCACTTCCCCCAAGATGAATATTTGTCAGTCTTCTCATTTCTCAAGTTAACTTTAAGCCCAGTGTGCTAATCCTTTGATTGTCCCTCTCCCTCAAGTGGCTATAGCTATAGCTTTTACAGATGCCAGTAAGACCAATTTTGACTTAATAATAACCATGCCTAATGCTAAAGAAATAATTCACACCCAACTCAACCCAGGCTCCATCCAACTGGGAGAACTCCCGGCCATCCTTAAAGTACTGGAGGTGAGCTAGTCAACGTCCATAAACATTTTTTTCAGACAGTTGATACACGACCCAGGCATGTAAGCTGTTGTCCTTTGCTAAACTAAAGACTCTTAGAGATCTCATCTCCTTGAACATGAAAGCAATACAAGACATTCTAGAGAATAGGAGGCATCCCTGGTATATATTCCATATTCGATCACACTCAGCATTGCCAGGAATGCTAGCCACTTTAACCACCGTGTAGATAAAATTATCATGATAGTGTCGCTGCCAGTGCTGGAGCAGGCCAGGTGCTTACACTAACAGTTCCACCATCACCTCATAACCTCCATAAACTTCTGCCTGACTGGCCTTGTCAAATTGTAAATACTTAGCATGAATTTGCACCACCTGTGCTCCCCTAGCACCCCTTGGACCACTAAATAGAGCAGGAGATATCCCCAGGGTCCTAATACCCAATGCACTCTGAGCAAATGGCTATTACTCATCACCTCCCTTCGGCAACTTAAAATATATACACATAGTAGTAGATATATACTCCTCATTTACCTTTGTCCTAGTACAGACTAGGGAAAAAGCCTCCCAGGCAATCAAGACATTAAAAACTGCTATGATGGTCATGGGAGTGCCTTGTAGCATAAAAACAGATAATGGCCCATCATATACCTCTCAAAAGTTTAAGGATTTCCTTATGGAATGGAAAATAGAGCACACCACAGGTATTCCATATAACCCCCAAGGACAGGCAATTGTAGAAAAAACAAACCGCTCACTAAAGGATGATTACAAAAAAATACCCAAGGAATTGAAGAAGGATCCATACTTGGCCCTGGTGGAATCTCTGTTTAAGAAGAACTTCTTGTCATTTGATAATAAAGGCCTAAGTCAGCCTATAAGCGTTGGGCCTCTCTTCCTAGAGAAACACCACTCCCTCCAGTCAGATGGAGAGACCCTATATCTAATCTCTGGCAATCTCTTACCGCCTTGTTAACATGTAGGTGTGGATATGCTTGTGTGTTCCCACAGGGTCAAGTCAAGCCAATATGGGTGATAATCAGAGAAATACGTGCCTGCTACAGATCAAGAAAATCTCAAGGAGGACCTCTCCCTTTGCTGACCGTCCTGCTACTGATCCTGCCAATGATTGCTCAGGCCAAAGATCTTTGGGCGCTTGTCCCTGCCCCATCTATCCCAAAGCCTGTAGTGGTAGCTGCCTCTTCTTTCCCAGGAATTTATACAACTAACAAAATCTTGGGCCTTCCTTATGCCCAGTTTCAAGATTCTTTTAATTATTTATTTGGATTTTATGATCTAGCAAATGTCCTTTGTTTTGATGCACACCATAGTGTGAATGTTTCTGGGTGCATCCCTTTCTCCTCTTATGTTACAAGAGATTTTAAGGAACTACAAGGGGTAATTGGAAGAATGACCAGAGTTATGCTGGATATCAAAATAATGGGCCCCACTATTGAGAAAAAACAACAACAACAAACACCACTGAAGGCATTCAGCAACCATTTGGTTCCTTTTGTCCAAATTCGTGGGAATATACCACCAAGATTGAAATACCTATTAACTGGGATCATTGCCTTCCCAATTTTGTATCCCATCCCCTTTACAGAAAGGCTAACATGGGGCTTTGGATCCGGACACCAGAGGATGGCGAGGTGCCATTATCTATGAACTGTAGCACACCAAAAACTACTGATAGTTCTCTCATGAGAAGAATAAAAAAGGCCAGAACTGTTTTGGGGGCCTGGCCTCTATGTGGCCTCCATGCCTGGATGGATTTAAGGCCCTTTCTGTTTATAAGAGGAGGCACTTATTTCAGTGAAGATCATGCCTTTCTATATTATGATACCATCTCTGCTTCTGACAATTACAAATGATCTCTATGTTGTTATGTGAAACCATTTTGCCCTTTCTGCCACCCCTGCATGCATAAAGACCCCCTTTTTCTTTATCTTAACCAATTCCTCAATGCCTATGCTAAATTGCACTCAAGACCTTTGCAAGCTGAGACCCTGCTGGAATCCCGAGGAGGCTTCATAGGCAATAATGGTGCACCTCCCCACTTTCTTTTGGGTACCTTTGATCAATGTATCTCATTTCCATGGGGTAGAATTGATGTAACAAACCAGAATAAAAAGAGAATTTGGAATAAAGGCAGCCATAATAGTGGCCATTCTGCTTGCTGTGGTAGGTGGGGTAGCGGCCACAGCCTTCTTGGTTCAAATGGTAGGCACTGCCTCTACACTTAATATGGCCACAGAAGAATCAGCCCAAGCCTTAAGATCTCAACAGCTGATTAATTCCCATTTCCAGTCAGTTATACTCAATTTACAGCAACAACTAGATTTATTGGATGAAAAAATCCAGACCTTTAGATGGCTGGTAAGAGAAAACTGTGATCCCTGATTCTCCTTTTTTTGTTTAAGCCCTTACCCAGTCTTGACTATAACACAAGCCAAGAGTTAGTTAAGTGATATCATATTGAGAATGTGGAGCAAAGCATTCTTAAACCTTAAGGTACAACTCTCTAATGAAATATTAAGCCTGAACTCCATGCATGGGAAACCACTGGAGGTGTCCACAACATTCTTTGCTCAAATTTGGGGTCATATAAAATCAATCCTTGACCCTTCAAAAAGTATAACATGGAGAATGATAAGGGGAATGACACTCTTAATAATTCTATTGTTTAAGTGTTTCCTACAACATGTTTCCAGGCAATGCCACATCAACACAATGCCCTGATCATTGCCCCCCTAAGGAAGTAATAAGAGCCTGATTCACGGAAATTCATGATGCCTCCGTCTGATGCCTCTAATGTTCTCATACCCTAGGCTATTTCCAGGGGAACTACCCTCTGAGAGCTGGTAGCCAGAGCCTGTTAGGCAGGCCAACCTAAGACAACCACAGTTGCCATGTTGGGGGATCCCTGAGGTAGGGACAACAAGATCAGAGCAAAGAACTCTAATTCTCACTAGCGGCCACAAAATAAAATAAAAAGGGTGATAGGTGGGTAAGGCCAAAAGCACTGGGCCACGCCTTAAGCAAAGAAAGAGCAGAGACATGTGCAGTAGTGCCCTGACCCAGAGGAACCTGAAACTGGACCCCCAAGATGACAACTGCTGACATAAGACCCAGGGCCAAACCAAGAAATGCCACAATAGCCATAGGAGCAAAGTCTACCAAACAGCACACACATAAATATATCAGCCCTTTGTTTAATAAATGAGATTGCTTGCAAATCTCCCAGAGCCTGTGTTGTTGGTTCTGTGTCTGCTCACCCCCTGCCCCCGGGATCAGAGACAGCAGGACCCCTGCTGCAGAGCCAGCAACAAATATAAATCCAGATACACTGAACCTAATAGAACAGAAAATTGGAAATAATCTCAAATGCATTAGTACAGGAGATAACTTCATGTATAGAAAACCAATAGCACAGGCACTAAGATTGACAATAAATGGTAATTCATGAAACTGAAAAGTTTCTGTAAGGCAAAGGACACCATCAATAGGGCAAAACAGTAGCCCAAAGAATGGGGTAAGATCTTCACCAACTTCACATCTGACAGAGGGCTAATTTTCAATTTTCAAAATATATGAAGAACTTAAAAAACTAGATTTCAGCAAACCAAATAATCCAGTTTTAAAAGTGGGGTACATATCTAAACAGAGAATTCTCAACAGAAGAATCTCAAATGTCCAGGAAATACTTAAGGAGATATTCAACATCCTTAACCATCAGGGAAATGCAAATCAAAACAACTCTGAGATTCCATCTTACACATGTACTGTATTATTTTTGCATTCACTGCCAAAATGCTCTTCCTAATACCTACAAGAGCCATCTCTACCTTCCTATACACCACAATTTTACATCCTATTATTTTTTTTTTTTTGGTTTTTAATAACTCACCAAGTCCTATTTGTGCTGCCTGTATACTCATGGACATGGGGCCAGTCACCCTTAAAGAAAACCTTTGATCTTTTGGTTCCTACATTTTTTTTTGGTTCTCCCCTTTTAGAGTAGTGACTCTCAACCTATGCACATAGTGTATTTTTATGATTATTTATTTAATTCTTTATAGCATTATTTATCAGCCTTGCCCCATATCTATTACACCCTGTGTCTTAAGCTCTTCTCAGTTATAGATACCTACAGGATAATGTTACAGTTTGAAGAGCTTTGGTTTTTGCTTATGAAACCATTCAGTGATATTTGGACATCTGGTAGTAATATTCTTTTATAGGCAAAAACTATGAAAGGCAAAGAGACTTTAACTTATCCCAACTTGTGAAACAAGCATGGTTGAATTTGTGTTGTATCCCTAGTCTCCTGCCACGGGAAGCCTTGTTCCCTGCATCATCAGCTTTATAATGTACCTTCTGGAACTACTGTGCTGATATAATAAAGGAAATTGCACTTGGATGGCAATTTAAATCTATCCAGTTTTAGCTTGTAAAAAAAAAATGGCTTACTATGATGAGTGGAAATATTTACTATGGATGTGACTCCAAGGACTACAGAGTTTTCTTCTATACTCATTTTTCTTCTGAAAGCCAAAAAATTAAATAATGCAACGAGTATAAAAATGCTTTGTTGGAGACTATAAAATTATACTACCCATGTATTTGTATTTGAAGATATGCTACCTTGAGAATGTTCAATATAGCAAAGGGATGGGAAATTTATTGTTTGGTTCCTTGCCAAGAATACTGTTCATTGCATTTTAAATGTCACTGCATTTCTGTCAAAGAAAGATACTTCATTAAACTTCTCAGTGATCAGCACTGGACCAAAAAATATTCTATAAAGTATCTGCCATTTACATTGGTGGAGGAATTTAATATCTCATTTTATTATATGTCATAGAAATTTCTTAAACACAAAAACACTGTATAATCAATGGATGTACTCTTCCATAGGGAAGTCTATTTCTCTCTCTTTCAGCATTCCCTAGTTGCCTTACTTAGTTCTTTGTGTGGGGTTGAGGGCTCCTGGGTTTTCTTCAGTCTACTTTGGCATGTCTATTGTTGTTGTCCTTGTTCAGCTCGTGTTTAGGCAGTCATGTTGGTTAGACTTAATGGGTGTATCTTCTAACATTAGAAAACATGTTCTAAAAGAAAACTCATCAATTTAAAAATCTTTCTCCCCCACTCACTTCTGTAATGGTCCATGAACCTTTGGTGTAGTGTGGTTTTGTAGCTGTATACATTGGGATTGGGTTCCAAAACTCTGTATTTTGATTGGTTGTAATTATGTATAACAACAATTAATTAATGAAAAAATAGGCCATGAATTTGAAAAAGAGTTGGAAGAGATATATTGGTGGATTTGGAAGAGGAGAGGAAAGAGAGAAATGATTGAGTTATATTTTAATCTCAAAAATAAAAGTTGTTAAAAAATAAATTATAGAATGTACTTGCAAAATTATGCTGCACTTTTTTTTTGAAGAATCTACAAGTTCTTTGGAGCTTACATGAATGGTTCTAATAGTTACAAAGAGACATTGCTCATAACTCAGAGATTTGAAGTAGGCTATATTTGGATCAATGTAAAGCTGTCAAGAGACAGAACATAAAAAGAAACAGCTTTAGGTCTGCAATAAAAAAAATGATCATAACAAAGTTAATTTAAAATGCAGAACAATTTTCAGTCATCCTAGAAATAAATTTCACACACTTTGGAAGTCAATTCACTTACAAGAAATAAATAAAATATGTGCAGAAAGAAAATATGGGTCTGGTAAATGGAAAGAAGCATTTTCTTTGAGCTATTTCATAGCTTTTGAGAATTCACAAAGCACTTTTCCCTATGTCATCTCTTCAAATCCTCACTATAGCCCTGTAAAACAAGAAAAAGCAAGTATTTGTTCATTTTTAAAAATAATGCAATAGGGCTTGTTGTTATTTTGGACTCCACACAGTCTTAAAAGCAAATAAATGGATCACATATGTGAATAGAAAATAAAACAAAGAACATTTTCTTGAGTGTTTTACTGGCATCAGATCAGATTTAACAGTCTGAAGAACACCAAATTTCAAACTTAGCCCCACATAAAATAACTTACAGAGTTGTCAAACCTACCAGTGTCTGAACTACACTCTTAGCAACTTAGTTCTCATTGGCCTGGCCATCAGAATTTTAGCTGCTATAATGCATATTGTTTAAGGTAACATTAGAATAGTGTGCTATATTTTGACACCAGATCTTTATTATCTGTGATAGTGCATCAAAGATGCAACAATGTCCCAATGCTCCAGGAAAACCCCCCAAGACTAGAGTCTTCTTTCATTCATTATGGAAGACTATGTCAGCTATCCTTCAGAGTAGTCTTCCCACAAACAGTAAAAGAGATAGACTTTTTTTTTGTAAATTGAAAGAGAGCAAAGAGGGTACATGAAAAGGGTAGGAGGGGGGAAGGAAAGGGGATATGACATAATTATAGTATAATTTGTTATAATTATAAAAAAATATGATTCCAAAACCTATAGTTTGCAGTTTGGAACATGAAGGAACCTGGTGCTATAAACTTTTGTGAGCAAATGGGTGATTTGGATGTTGAGCAAGTTCACAAAAGAAAATAGTTCCTGAGCTGGTACCTGAAATACAGGCCAGTGTTAGACTGAGGTCAGACAACCATTGAGATGGCGGGGGGAATCTAAGGATAATAAAACACATTGGCCAGGTGGTGGTGACACAAGCCTTTAATACCAGCACTTGGAAGGCAGAGGCAGGTGGATCTCTATGAGTTTGAGGCCAGCCTGGTCTCCAAAGCGAGTTCCAGGAAAGGGGCAAAGCTACAAAGAGAAACCCTGTCTTTAAAAACAAACAAACAAACAAACAAACAAACAAAACTTTGATTTGATGAAGATTCATGTACTAGTCTTACCAACTCTTTGACTAATAAAGTTATTAGTCATTAAAGTATAGAATTGTGGTTCTTTCATGGGAATTATTAATTTATAGGTGGATAGATATTCTAGGAGAAGCACTCTGATCTCCAGGGGAAACACTCTGTTTTGTTTAAATCTAGAGTTGCCCTAATATATTCATAGATACCATACCTACACCCAACTTAAAATAACCATAAAGCCACACTGAAATGTGCAGGGGTGCCGGGGACCATCTGCTTGGCACTAAAATGACTTAGTCTTACTCCTTAAAGAAACAAAAGGGTGGGTTTATTTTAACATAATCTACTCTGGTGGTTGTTGACAATTCTTTAATGCCATCTCATTTTGAAAGATGTCTCCCTGAAGATCCCAGGAATTTATCCTCACTCTCTCCTCTATTTATCTTTCTCTCTGTGTCTGTCTGGCTGGCTGGTTGGCTCTCTCTTATTTCTCTCTGTGTCTCTATCACTTTGTCTCTGTCTGTCTCTCTGTCTATTAACTATCATTTATCTATCTGTTATCTATCATCTCTATCTCTATTCCCTCCCTCTATCTCCATCTCTATCTCTCTTCTTCCTTGCCTTCTTTCTGGTTCTTTATCTTTTCCTTTTTCCCTCTCCCTTTCTTCTCTCCTCTTCACCTACAGGTCAATACCCCTGGCCTTTTCTATACCCTCAAGAAATTCAAAGATACTCTGGCCTTTTGTTGTTCTAAGGAAGTAATAAACTGCACTGCCTAAAATCTATAATTTGAGAAAAACATAATGAAGTCATTCTAGCTCTAACAGCTAAGCCTAAATTACCAAGCCGTTTTCCTACAAATGTGTTTTCTGTGACTGCACAATATACCTTTTTTCGCTTACCTCTTTGCTTTCTTTTACATATGAGTCAGTTTCCAACAAGTAAACAACTGAGTACACAAATAAAATCCAGATTTAGAGCTTACCTTTAAAAATTAGGGAAGATTTGGCAACACTGGCTCTATATTGTCCCATGTAAATTTTGTTTAGACCAGGTAATCACAGCATTAATTTTCCTTATGTCACCAAAAGGCCTATGCATTCATTTATATTCATATGCTATGTCTGTAGGAATTTACAGCATTTAATTTGCAATAAACAGGTCTTATAATTTTTAGTCAAATCTCTTGCTTCTTCTATAAACTTTAATTGGGAAGTTATGAACATGTCTCAAATTACTCCTATTAATCATGATATATCATAGAAGTTAGCAATATCTTTCCTCTCTGAATTTCTACGCCCAATGCTATTCTGATCACCTTCATCCAAAACTGATGCAAATATAGTCTTGCACTGATACATCAATGATAAAACTGACAATAAGCCGGGCGGTGGTGGCGCACGCCTTTAATCCCAGCACTCGGGAGGCAGAGCCAGGCGGATCTCTGCGAGTTTGAGGCCAGCCTGGGCTACCAAGTGAGCTCCAGGAAAGGCGCAAAGCTACACAGAGAAACCCTGTCTCAAAAAAAAAAAAAAAAAAAAAAACCTGACAATAAATAGCAGACTTAGAAAGCAAAAGGGAATTTCTTCCTCTCATGTTAGCATTAATCTATTTTGCATATTTTTATGCTAATAAAGATACCTACCCTACAAGGTATTCAAGTAAAGAGACATATATATAACTTGAATGTAGAAGCAAGAGGAAAAGATTCTCTGTATATTAATCCATATCTAAGAAAAAATTAATTCAAAGAAATTCAGTAAAATTCAACACTGTCATTTTGATAGAAAAGAAGGCAAAAAATAATTAGAATTGTTGAAAAAATAAAATGCATGAGGAGTTATACTGCACTTGAATCAAATGGCTTACCCATTTTTACTAAAGTAAAACCTGCAGCTTATTGTTTTGGCAAGTCTGGATGAGCACCAAGTCCCTGGAACCTGCCTGTCTCTGCACCCTACTACCTGTACTAGGGTTACAGCTTATATGTACATACTGCAGACCTGAAATCAGGTCTTTGCTTTACCCCCTGAGCCATCTCTCTAGCCTCAGATGGCAGCATATCCCATATCATTTTCTTCCCATAGAAGAGTTTGACAACAGATGTCAAAAGTCTTTAAAATGTTTAGGTGCTATCAAATTATCATCAAAAAACAGGCCAAGATATGTAAAGAGCTATGTTAAATAAACTGAATCATATTATGACAGCAAAGTACTGGTTAAATAAATTAAGCTTTTTACCAAGGAAATGTAATTCAAGTACTAAAATAATTTTTTCTAATAATATTTTAATGAAATTAGATATTCAAAATGTAATGTTAAGTGGCTAATGTAAAATACCAATGAGTAAATGAAATACAGTTCCACAAATATAAATCTATCATTATCTCTCTTTTCCTCTTCCTCCTTCTCCTCTCTCTCTCTCTCTCTCTCTCTCTCTCTCTCTCTCTCTCTCTTTTGTCTGTTTCACACACATACACATGTACACATGTGTATGTGTGTGTGTGTGTGTGTGTGTGTGTGTGTGTGTGTGTGTGTGTATACTACAGTATATCCAGATATGTCTATTTTGGTAATCTTTGAGTTGAAGCCAGTACACAGTGTTTTCTTTTGGGCAATCATATTGTTGAGGAGGATAAATACAAAGGAACCATCAGCTAAATGAATTCATTGTAACACAATGATAAAGTAAATTCAAAGCTTAATGGGCCCTCACTCAGAATCATTTAATTTGTCAGTACTTAGCATTCTACTATTAACAATTCAGCCATTTTTTATTTTCACATATTTATTTATAGTTCCTCTTTCCAGAGACCTAAGATTGAATGCTAGTACCTTTTCAGATTAGGATAGAACCATAGCAGCTATTTCCATTTCTCTAATTTAACTTAAATCTAAATATACAAATTTATTTATCTTTCATCATCTACAGAATTATTTGCTATATATTGTAGTAGCATAGAAAGAAATAACATGCATGCCCTACCTTTAACAAACTTTTACCCTATTGATGAAAAGAGTTGTGTAAGCTTTGAGAACACAGACAATTTTAACTGCCTAATGTTAATTAAATCTTAGATGGCCTTTTAATAAAAAACTCAGAGCCAGATATTAAGGTGAAAGCTGAAAGATAAGAGAAGCAGAATAGCCAGCCACTAGCTCTTACCTCTACAAAATCTTCAGCCTAAAAAGAATGAGTTCCTGTTTCTTCATGCCTTATATAACTTTCTCTACCCTGCCATCTTACTTCCTGGGATTGAAGGCATGTGTGCTTCCCAAGCAAAGGCATGAGTTCTCAAGTGCTGGGATTAAAGGTATGTGCCACCACTGCCTGACCTCTGTATCTAATCTAGCAGCTGGCTCTGTCCTCTGATCCTCAGACAAGTTTATTAAGATACATAATATATCACCACATTTCCCTTTTTTGTCTAAAATAATAAAAGGTTATAACTAATATAAGAAAAACTATATACAATAAGTACAAGAAGTATATACAATATATACAGTCAAGAATTACATTAACAATGTCTAGTCCATTAACATTTGACAAATTCAGAGAAAATACTCCATTATCTATCCTATCTTGGTGAGTCCTAATTCACTCTCTAGCCTAACTTGTATTACTAACCAAAAACTATCTTTTGGTGTCTTTCAAACTTATACACTTTACACATCTTTAGTGAGTTTCTTTTCTGAATTTGTTAAAAAGGAAAACTGTAACTCCAATCTTCAACTCCCTCATAGACCCAAGAAGGAAATAATATTACCTATAAGCAGGAATTGCAAACAAGCAAATTTCAAAAAAATGTGAGAAATGACAGAAACAGCTGTTTGCCTGAACAGTCACCCAAGGTTTCTCTGCAACTTTGAGGCATCTATCTTCCACCTACAGGCCTAGCATATCTTACAGACTCACCTGTGAAGCAGGATTTTTAAAAGGTCCTTCCTATTTCACTTTTGCAAGGATTGGCAGTCATTTCTTTTATGTCCTGCTTGTCCATTTTGAACAGCACACTGCCAACAGTCAAGGCAAGGGGATTTTCTTGCCCAGTGGCTAACTTGCCACAGTGAAAGTAAACTCCATATAGAGTTTCTTCAATGCCTGTCATCTCTGAAGTAGATTGATGCTGCCAGGAGCAATATGTCTCATTGTCATAAAAAAAGAATATGTTATTGAAACATCTTAAATGGCATATTCTGTAGATTTCTGTAGTGTTTGAAGATGACCTGTCTATCTAAAATATATTTGTTTGACCTTGAAAACGTACCTAATATGACTACAAGTTCAATTATAATAGGTGACTAAATACTAACTTGCATTTCTTTATATCTTAAGTTGGTAATAATAAATTTCAAGGATGAGAAATTTGCATTACATTGTTAAATGAGCTGAATAGGCACAATACCTTGAACAAGATTAGAAGCATATGTCAGTATGTTAATCTCAAATTTGTATCAATATACAAAATTTGTATACAATATACAGAAATCTAATCCAATATAAATATTTAAAACTAGTAGTTGTTTTCTAAAAGTAGATTCAAAAATCTACCTTTTTATCTTATCATATCACTATACTCCTCTTTTTTCTTTTCAGAGTAGATTCAATAATCTACCCTTTATCCATCATTTTCTTATCTTTTTTGAGAATAGATTCAATAATCTACCTTTTAGCTTATCATATCTATATCCTCTTTTGTTCTTTTTATCAAACAAGACCCTCAAATCTAATTTCCTTTGTTTAGCTTTTTTTTCCCTGACCATTAACAATCAACATCCTGTAACCAACCATCCTAAATAATGACAATCATCCATAACCCACTGAAAGATAAAAAACCACCCACCCCACCTCTTGGGAATGTGGGCATCATATTCTTAAAATTACTTCCTGCTGTCTGGGGATGCAAGCATCTTTAGGGGAACCTGAAAAGAAAAATTTGGGGTTAATTGTCAAGTCCTGGGAGAGGTAGCTGTATTATTTGCTGTCTAGTCTGCATAATGGGAAAGTGCACGGCTTGTCTCAAGTCCTTGCTCGAGTAGTCTGTGAGGCTGGATCATCTCAGCTAGCCATCTCTATATTGTCCTGATCAGTTTGTAGTCCAAAGACAATCTTTGGGTAGTGTTTGTCAGCTTGGTGGCATTATCATAGTCCTGATGTGCTGTGGATATTGCTTTGTATAAATAAAATGCTGATTGGCCAGTGGCCAGGCAGGAGAAAGTATAGGCGGGACAAGCAGGAGAATTCTGTGAAGTGGAAGGCTGGGTCAGAGAGACCTGCCAGCAGCCACCATGACAAGCGAGATGTAAGGTACCAGTAAGCCACAAGCCATGTGACAACTAATAGATTTATAGAAATGGGTTAATTTGAGATAGAAGTATATAACAAGAATCTTGCCATGGCCATACAGTTTATAAGCAATATAAGCGTCTGGATGATTATTTTATATGTGGGTTGTGGGACTGTGGGGAATTGGAGGGACCTGGAGGGAAGCTCTCTAGCTACACTGATGGAATTATCATTATGGGGCCCCATCATCATTTTGGAGACTTCAAAAATTGCATTGTGTCAGATTATTCCATTTCTTGGCAATTTTTTTCTGGGTAGTTCTCTCTTCTTTTTAGATGCTTATTTGTTCAAAGTTCTAAATTCTTCAAGATGATTGTTTTTATTTTTCTGAAAGACAAAACAAAACCCTTCCCCAACCCTAACTTTGGGAAGTTTCCAAATTTAATCTTTATCAATTTTGATTTGTAGTTTCTACTTAAATTTTTGTTTTATTTTATAAAGCTGTTCTATCATTCAGAGATGTATGATTTTTTTAACAATAGGCATTAGGTTCTTTAATTGCTCTGAGAAGGTGTTTCTTCCATGATGACAGGAAAGGACTAAATGGGATTTGTCATAGGGTACTACAAGAGCCCCCCTCAGGGAATTTCCCAATGGCAAAGGATTACCTTGGTTGTCCCTTGTTGATCTACATTCCTTAGTCCAATGTTTGCCTTTGCCACAACTTTTGCATAATCCAGAAAGGGGGGGGGGTGTTCTGTTGCCATTATTCCTTGAAAAAACATTGTTCCTAGGAATACCCTATTTATAGTACCTTTTTAGGTGACCTTGTTTACCATAATTAAAACATCTAACATTACTATTTTTTTTCAAACCTCTGCAAATAACCCCTCCTATCCAAGCATCATCATGGTCATGAGATTCAATATTCATTATATCACAGATCCATTCCTCCAAGTGTGCTGATCTTGCCTTTAATGGGCTAATTACCATTTTGCATTGTCTATTAGCATTTTCAAAAGCTAGATATTCAATTATTATGTCTAACTTCTGAATTTGGTATCATTATATTTACTGCTAAAGATAGCCTTTGTAAGAAATCAGTGTAGGTTTCTTTTGGGCTCTGTATAACTTTTGTAAATGACTCAGTTTTCTTTCCTACTTTTTCATTTCTGTCCCAAGCATTCAAGGTTGCCATTTGACACAAATTCAGGATGTGGTCATCATATAGAGATTGCCTTTCTACACTAGCATAATCTCCCTCTTTGAGAAGTTGATCTAGGGAGATTTCAATACCTCTAGACTTCTTTTATTGTTCAATGGTCTTAGCCTCATTCTTCCACCAGGTCCTCCATTGTAATCTGGAACCAGATTCTAAGACAGCTGTAACCAAATCTCTCCAGTCTTGAGGGATAGTTCTATTACAAGTTGACCATGAGTTTAGCATCTGCTTTACAAATGGGAAATGCATACTTTATGACACTATAGTTTCGTTGAATGTCCTCAAATCTAATGTTTGCACAGGAATCCAGTCAGCTCTTACACAGCCTTGAGCATTTGGCAGTTCCTGTAAGGTTACTGGATAGATTAAGGTTGGCTTTTTGAAAGCCTTAGGCTGTTTCTCTGTAACCATGTAATGTAATGCTGAGATTGATTCAATTCCCCTGTCTGGGTCTGAATTTCTCTATGATTTGTTTTAACAAGTTTTTCTAAAATGTTTACCTTGGCACTCACATTAACTAATGTTTAATGATAAAACATAAATGATCAAACACATAATATTTATAATTGATATTATATAAATCCTGTCTGCATTAATTATCCTCTCATTTAATTGTTCCATTTTAAGATCATCATGTATTATCAAACAGAGACCAAATTCCCTCGACTGTAAAAATATTTCCCATTTTTTTAATGTTGGGAAAAAAATCTCTTTTAACTAATTTCTCCCTTTAAAAAATCCCAATTGTCTTATCAAATCCACCAACAATGATGATTCAGATGTGAGGCTGATTGCTTCTGTGTAGATCAGTAGAAGCCCAAGCAGGTTTCAAGGTAGCTACTAAGTATGGAAGCAGCCCAAGATGGGGATCCAGGAAGAGCCCACAACATACCAGGAGAGAAGAAGCCAAAGAGCCAACCATCTGCATGAGGGAATGCAAGAAAGCAGCTAACTCCTATGGCTTTTGGAGCACCCAAAAACCTATAGAGTTTGCTGAAGAGAGGCTGCAGCAAAAACTTAGCCAGTGGGTTAGGGACTACAGCTCATGTGGGGTGGAGACTCCAGCCACATGCAGCTCAGATGTGAGCTGGGGCCTGCAAGTCCACAGGCAAGCAGCTTTTTCATGAATTCGTGCCCCACAAGTTTGGACACCAGATGTTGTTCAAATCTTAGATGGTCTTTTAACAAAAAAACCCAGAGCCAGATACCAGGGTGAAAGCTGAAAGATCAAAGAAACAGAGCAGTCAGTCATTAGTTCTTACCTCTAAAAAATTCTTAGCCTAAAAATGATGAGTTCCTGTTTCCTCATACCTTATATACCTTTATCTCCCTTGCCATATTATTTCCTGGGATTAAAGGCATGAGATCTCAAGTTCTGGGATTAAAGGTGTGCCACCACTGCCTGAACTCTATGTCTAATCTAGTGGCTGGCTCTGTCTTCTGATCCTCAGAGGACAAGTTTATTAGGCTACACAATATATCACCACAACCTAAAGGTGTTATTTTCCTTAGATTCTATCATGTCCTGAATCTCAAATAATCATTGATTGTTACTTTCAAATGCATAATTGTCTTCATCAACAGATACACAGCAATCTAATAAGGAATAGCCACAATTCACATCTACTCATTATACCTACATCCACAACTGTATACTGGCACATTGTAAGTGATTATCCAATAGACAGATTTGCCTTATAAGGATTAAAAGTTTATGAGATTCATTGAATTTTCTCCATGTTGTACAAATAATTTACATATATGATAACTTTATAACAATGACATAATATGTACAAGGCAAAGTCCATATAGAGAACAAAGACGTTGGCTCTGTAAACCAGGCATAAGGGCAATATTTTAACCTAGGGAAAGTGTCTATTATATCTGAATCAGACACTCAAGTTAAGTAATGACATTAAAAATAATGAGAAAAGATGGCGGAGACAAGCAGACGCAGGTAGGCCTGTGGCAGCGGCCTGCGGAGGTAGACGGGTCCGGCGGCGGTGGCCAACAGGGACATTTAGGTCCGGCGGCAGCTGGCGGAGACATTCAGGCCCAGCGGTGGCCCACAGAGGTGGACAGGCCCTGCGGTGGAGATAAGCAGACAGAGGTGGACAGGACCGGCGGCGGCAGCCGACAGAGACATTCAGGCCCGGCCGCGGCGGCCCACAGAAGTAGACAGGCCACGTGGCAGAGACAGGTGGACGCAGGTCGGCGACTCACGGAGGTGGAAGGGCACGGTGGCAGCGGCCGGCAGGGACATACAGGCCCAGCAGCAGTTCGCAGAGGTGGATGGACCCGGCAGCAGTGACGGGCAGGGGTAGGTAGGCCCATGGTGGCAGCCAGCAGAGACATACAGGCCCGTTGGCCACACGCAGAAGCAGATAGACCCAGCCGCAGCTGACAGGGACATACAGGCCCAGTGGCAGAGACAAGTGGACGCAGGTGGGCCTGTGGCGGCGGGCCACAGGGGTGGACAGGGACAGAGAGGGGCGGACACAGCTTGAAACAGGGACGCCCCTAGCCCCAACACCTGGGGAAGAGGCTATCTCCGTGGGTCAGAACCAGGGCAAGTCTGGACACTCTGTCTGGGGACAACCCAGGGCCCAACTGCTGATCCTGTGAAACCCAACAACTTGGAGGTGTTGGTGAGACTACCCTGCTCAGCTGAAACCCATCTGGGAGAGGATTCAGATGCCTACAGTTTGAAGTCTGAAGAAACAAGATCAGCTGAGGAGTTGACAAATGAACAAAACGTGACCTGGGAACACAGAAGAAGGCGCTACCCAGTCACCAAACCAGATCACCAGAATCATAAGTATATAATTCACCGACTGAAATCAGCTGTCCCTGAAGAAACAGCCCAATAGCACCAATTTAACCAAGAACCCCTACTAAACCAAGACTAAAAATTAGAAAAAGAGAGGCACTCTCAGACACAGACACCACCTGCACCGCACAGAGGAAAAGATGAGTAGACGCCAGTGCAAAAATACAGGCAACAACATAAAGACCTATATGGCAACATCAGAACCTAGTGATTCTACACCTGCAAGACCTAAACATACCATGACAGAAGAAACAGAAGAGATTAACCCTAAAAATGACTTTAGGAAGATGATAGAGGCCCTTAAAGAAGAAATAAAACATTCCCTCAATGAGGAAATAAAAACTTTCCTTAAAGAGGAAATGAAAAACTACCTTAAAGAGGAAATAAAAACTTTTCTTAAAGAGGAAATGAAAAACTCTCTTAAAGAGGAAATAAAAACTTCCCTTAAAGAGGAAATGAAAAACTCCATTAAAGAGGAAATAAAAAACTCCCTTAAAGAAATGGAAGAAAAAATGAACAAAAATGGGAAGAAATCAAATCAAGCAAAGAAAAAGCAATTAAACAGATGAAAGAAACATTCCAAGATCTGAAAAATGAATTTGAGACAATAAAGAAAACAAATGCTGAGGGAATGCTGGAAATAGAAATCCTGACAAAACGAACAGGAACTACAGAAACAAGCATAACCAACCGATTGCAAGAGATGGAACAGAGAATCTCTGACACTGAAGACACGATAGAGAAAATAGATTCGTCAGTCAAAGAAAACACTAAAGACAAAAAAGTCGTAACACAAAACGTCCAGGAAATTTGGGACACCATGAAAAGACCAAACCTAAGAATAATAGGGATAGAAGAAGGAGAAGAATACCAACTCAAAGGCACAGAAAATATATTCAACAAAATCATAGAAGAAAACTTTCCTAACCTAAAGAAAGAAATACCTATGAAGATACAAGAAGCTTGCAGAACACCGAATAGGCTGGATCCAAAAAAAAAAGTCCCCTCGCCACATAATAATCAAAACACTAAACACACAGAACAAAGAAAAAATATTAAGAACTGCAAAGGAAAAAGACCAAGTAACATATAAAGGTAAACCCATCAGAATAACACCAGACTACTCAATAGAGACTATGAAAGCTAGAAGATCATGGACAAACCTCATGCAGACACTAAGAGACCACGGATGCCAACCCAGACTATTATACCCAGCAAAACTCTTAATCACCATAGGCGGAGTAAACAAAATATTCCAGGATAAAACCAGATTTAATCAATACCTGTCTACAAACCCAGCCCTACAGAAAGCACTAGAAGGTAAAATTCAACCCAAAGAAGCTAAACACATCCATGAAAAATCAAGCAATAGATAATCCCACACCAACATACACCACAGAAGAAACAAGCTGGTGTAGCTATCCTAATATCTAGAGAAAAAGGATGTTTCAAAAGAGAAGAAGTCTTGTGGCAATGCCTCAGTGGTCCAGGTAACTACCAGAACTCGGAAATTTGGTTGAACTTGGGATTGACTGGGAGGCCAAAGATTTAAAAAGCAGAAGATTCTCTCAAGACACAAGTTGTGTGATAATAGTGTGTTTTGTGTGTGTGAATGAGAATTTGTAAATGTTGAATTCTAGGCTTTGACAATCATTGTCAGTGCAGATTAAGTTGCAAGTATTTATGCTTTAAAACTTAAATTATAAAGCTAGTTACGTCTTTCTAACAACTAGTTTTAATGTTTATGAGCATATTTTACCTATATTACCTTTTCAGGATGTTGAGAAAGATGCATTACAAGCACAGGCTGGAGGCTGGGGGCTAGATGGTTTTGAGGAAGAGGTCTTGGTGGACTCTTTCATAGAGCAAAGGGAAGCAATGCCTTCTGGGAAATGAGCTAAGTTTGAATCTAGTCTTTAAGATTAGAAGTCAAAAACAAAAATATTAAGGAAAGGAAAACCTAATTGATCTTTGAAGTATTGTTATGTGGAATTGAGTGGGACTTTTGAGGCCTTTCTTCCAGAAAACAAGGACTTGGTTGTCAGGCCTTTATTAGGCCTAAACCTTGGCGCCATGTAGTTGTACTTAAATCATTTCAATGGAAAGTGTCTTAGTGATTGGAACTTCTAGTGCAGTTTGGAGTTCTTCCATTTGAAAAATGTGATATTTGCATGGGATTGTTTGAATCTTGTTTTCTAGTCCCTCCCCATCACCACCCTCATGGTCTGAAGGTAGATTTTTCTCTTGATAAAGGAACAAAAAAGGTGAACATCTTGTTTGTAAATAGGTATCTAGTAACTAGTGGTAAACTTGAAATGGTAGAATTCTTTAAAGCCTAATTCTAGATAGCCTTAAGAAAATGTATCTTAATTACTTTTGAACCTGTATTCACCTTGTTTTTTTCAAATATCTTAAGTTATATTTTCTTTTTCAGAGCTGCTTCTTATTTGGGGCTACTTTTTTTTTTAATTGAGGCATAATTCATAAAAGGGTATATTGTTTTGATGAGACTTTTTACAACTGTGGCTGGATGTCTTTCTTTAGTCTTCCAAGAAGGGCCATTTTACTTTTTTAGAGTTACTTTATAAAGTCATGAGATCAACAACTTGGACTACTATGCATGTAAGTGCTAATGCAAATTAAAGCCCAAGTTGACCTCCAGCAGCAGTTCATTCTATGTTGACAGTGAGAGAACACTTTGCCTGTTAGGATACTGTTACTCGTGGACTGAAATGCTGAAGAAACCCCTCCCCCTATTTTGTTTTTTTGCAAAAATCAAGGTACATTCTAGGGTTTCCTGGTTGACCTCAACAGATAAACTGAGATGATAGTCTTAGTTCAGAAATGATCTGAATGTAGATTTACAGTCTACATGTACAGCTGGCTAAGTGAGATCGCTTTCACAGTTCTGCATGTATCCCATCGGCTCCCCATTAGTCACTGAACTCTTAAAACTGGTATTGTAACATTATCACAATGTTTTGCGCCAATTTTATAAACTTTACAGTGCAATATGTGTTCCTTTTCTGAGGCAAACCAAAGGTATATTTCTCAAAGTTCTGCTGCTATCAGCTGCGTTGATGGAGGATTTTTTATACATTTGTAATAGATAGAAATAAACCAGAAAAAAAGAAGAAAAAAAAAGTGGTGGAGGAAAAGGTGAACACTGCAAGAATACTCAAAAGGGCTGAGAGTTGCAAACGCCAAGAATGGCTTTGCATAGTAAATGGAATAGAACAGCTCTGAACTATAGTTTACTTTTCCTGGTTTGGTCTGATAGAATGATTGAATGCTTTTGTACAAAAATCAGAGCCTTAAAAACAAGGATTTGGTGAGATTGTAAAATGGTGTGCCACTTTGACAAAACAGTTTGGTGGTTGGTCAAAATGCAAAACATTGTTACTCTGTTACTCAACAATTCTACCCTTAGGAATATATCCTCAAACTACTGAAAATGTGCACCTATGAAACATGTACATGAAGGTTTACAGCAGTGTGTTGCTAATAGTAAAAAAGTTAAAACAACTCAAATAGCTATCAAATACTGGAGAGAAATAAAATGTGGCTTATTCATACAATAGAATATTATTAAGACATAAGAATGAATGAGAAACTGACAGATTAAATGACTTTGGTGAACCTTCATAATTTCATTTGTAGATCTTTCCATTTCTAATTTATAAACACATTTGGGGTTATAAATTATAAATGTACTGCCTCCTGTCAACATTGTATACTTCTATTTGATGATTTCTGTGTCAAACTTTATATGGAAATGTTTCCAATTAAAAAAAAAAAAAAAAAAAAAAAAAACAAGTGCCATGTTCCTGGTTCCTTCTCCTCCACGCACGTGTCTCTCCCATAGGCCTGCACACTCTCTGTCCCTTTATCTTAAATAAAACTCTTATTAGTGGAAAAAAAATAATAATGAGAAGAAAATCAGGCACATTCAAAAGCTTCCCAGTGTCCTCTAGCAGCCCATAAGCTGTCCTTTTCTGTATTTTAGTTTGTTCACATCTATTATCCCACTTTACCACAGAGCCTGGTGTACTAATACTGTAACCCTTTCTATTTTTTTTAAGTATAAAGGACTTCAAGACATGTAGAAGACCACTGGTTTGGAAACAGCCATCATTTTGCTCTTGGTTCAACTTATCTTGTTCATGTGTTTATTATTATGAAAGAGAAGGAGCAATGGCTATTCCTCCCTCTTCATTTTCGTGCATTTGCTTTCTACAGCCCCTTTCAAGGGGGATTACTGCTGAAACTTAAGTATACATTTTAACCCACAACAATCCCCAGCCTAATCTAGGCAAAACTTGTATGTTTTGACAGCCTCAGCTTTGTCTACCAAAGAGACTGGAATGTGCTCCACCCCCATTAGTATGCTTGGCAGGAGATTTAAGCAAATATATACCTGAGCTTTTATGACCAAATGTCTATCTTTTCTCCATCAAGATAATTCAGGACCTTATTGATTCCTACAAGATTCAGTCAAACACTTATCTCGCCAACCATCCAGGCTTGTTCAACTGTTGGGATATCTACACAGAGCATCACTATGAGCCTCAGACATAGACATGATTTCCAGGTAGCCATGATCTCTGGGCAAATCTATGACTAAATTTGTTGTAGCTTCGGAGACTATTTTTGACAATTCATACTGCCCTCTTCAACTTCTTGCAGCACAGTAATGCTGAAGTTTTAACATGTTGCACTCCCAAGGCAATCAAATAATGACATTGGATTTGCCTACCTTTCAAAGCTATTTAAAACATTATATAAAACAACAGATGGAAAAATGCTTTGAAAACTATAAAGATTTATTCAAATGGTAATTCCTTTTCTTATTGTTTAAAAATTATTGCTAAAGGCATTTTCTTCCTAGTCTCTTTAAAGAAAATCTATACACATGAAGGATTGTGAGGCTCATCAGTTTTAAGCATATCCAAGATCAGTTATGTCTTTCAGGGAAAGATTTTAATTATTTTGCCTTTCCCCCTGAGACCAGCACATGGTATTATGAAACACTGTGCAAACATGACTTTAAGACACTATTGAAATGTGTGAGCATGTTCTGCCTTTCTAGCAAGGAGAAGTAAAATCTAAAATAATCAAAAGCAGAATTCCAGAGAGGCCATCATAGAGTTGTTCACTATTCTAATTTATATACACTCATCTAATTTATGAAACATGGAAGGCAAAGAGGAAAACAGAGGAAAAGTAGCATTGCCTATGTCAGAGAACATTCTGAAAACATGAAAACAGATGTCAAATAACCTCTTACCCAGTGACAGACTCTCATGGTCATCATTAAATGAAACAGTCAGTACAAAAGCCTAATGATTTTCAACGTTTAAATATATCTTTCTGATTCTGCTGCTAAAGGCTGCCTGCCTCATTAATGAATCTGCACCATTCTGCTGAATTGAGCAATGCCTCTTGTTGTCAGAGAGGTACTTGTTTCCAGACAAATAAGAAGGTATTATAAAGAAAAAAAACACACAATAATCAGCATGCTTAGGGACCTTTGATAGCACCAATAAGATTAGACTAAGCCATAGAAGAAAATGACTTCCAATTTCCATAATCCACACAGAAATTAAACCAATAGGTTTCACCTGTGACCATATCTTGCAGAAACTACTTTGAGACCACAGCATTGAAAAGACATGAGTGGTGGCACACGTCTTTAATCCCAGCACTCGGGAGGCAGAGCCAGGTGGATCTCTGTGAGTTCGAGGCCAGCCTGGGCTACCAAGTGAGCTCCAGGAAAGGCACAAAGCTACACAGAGAAACCCTGTCTCGAAAAAACCAAAAAAACAAAAAAGAAAGAAAGAAAGAAAGAAAGAAAAAAGAAAAGACATGAGTATGATCCTGTCACCATTACTTTCAATGCACAGGACAAAAACTACAGCTTCATGTCCCTAACTGGATGATAGCAATGGCAAAGAGTAGACTCTAGCAGAAAATTTCAAATAAACAAACTGGAGGATTATGCATGACCTACTTCCAAGGAACGGTCCTAGAGTAGATTCACCATTCTTTCTAAAAATTTTTAAATATATTTATTTTGTTTGTTTACTTGTTTGTTTATACAGGTATGTGGGTGTGTGCACAGATCAGAAAGGGGAAGCTTGTATCATGGGTTCTAGAATCTGAACTCTGGCCTTCATGATTGTACAGTGCTCTTAACCACTAAGTTATCTCTCCAACACTGAAATCCATACTTCCAACTAGCCTCTGTTGGGATCAGAATGACTCTGACCTCTCTAAGATTGCCCCCACCTCCCCTGTTCTGAGTGCACTGAGGTCAGGCTGTTCTGCGGATGTTTTGCTGTTTGGTATATTTTGCTGTTTGGTATATCTTGTGGTTTGGCAGCTGTGGCTTCCTGGGGCATGCTGACCGTTCCTTGACCCTGGGTGCTTGATAAACAATTTTGTTTGTTTCCTCCTGAAAGGGTATATAAGATGGGGAAGAAAGAATAAAGTGAGTCCTGATGCTTGCAACTTGACTGGTGTGTGCTGTGTTCATCCCAACTTCCCTTGCCAGGTTTTGGGCCCAATTGCCTGCCCAATTGCCATGCAGGCGCAGCAAGTGGAGGTCTTCACCGAGACCTGGAAAGATCAGTTTGAAGGACAGGGTTGCTCCTGGGCTAGCAAATGGAGTGACTTGGGGATATGAGTAATTAAGGTAAGGTACGTACCATGGGGAATGCTACAAGTAAATCTCAGATGGCCACTGAGATCACTAAGGTTTTAAAACAGCAAGGAACAGAGATTAAGCGAAGTACCGCAGCCGCATTTGATACAATTGTTGCAGAAGTCAGTCCTTGGTTTTTAACTGGAGGGGGATTGAATATCCCTGACTGGGAACAAGTGAAACAGGATTTACAAAGGGCCCTTCATGAGAGGGGCCCAGATAACTTACCTATAGCTACATTTTCCTTATGGAGATTAGTTAAAGATGCCTTGCTAACAGAGAAAGTTAAAGTACAAGAACGATTAGCTGAGGCTACTAGACTTTTTAATGAGGTTCAAGAGGAAGAAACTACAAAATCTGTAAGTGCTGTTGATGAGAAATCAGACGTGTTATGAGGCATGGAGACCCAGTTGTCAGAATCAGAAGGAGAGGACTCGGAGGAAAAGAGATTGAAGCAAGAAATCAAAGAGTTAAAGAAAAAAATTAAAACAATGTAAAATGAAACCAAAAGACAGTTCAGGCAAAGTGGACGCTGTCAGCACTCAGCCGTCTGTGCCACCTCTACCTCTGGCCTATGAGGAGGAGGATTGGAAATGGCCAAATGTAAAAGAGTATCGAGGAGTAGCCTTCCAAAATTCAGGTGCCCATGCATTCCCAGTCATAGAGACAGATGATCCTGCTAACCCTGGTCAGAGAATCAGACAGCATGTTGCCCTCACCTTCAAGGAAATGAGGCAGTTGAAGGAAGCTGTACCCAGCTACAGTGCCTTGGCTCCTTTTACTTTATCTTTGGTAGAACCTTACCAGGCAGCTAACCTAACACCCAGCGATTGGCAGCAGCTATGCCGTGCCGTTTGTCTGGAGGTGGTTACTTACTATGGAGAGGAGAGTATCAGGAAAAGTGTATACAAATTGCCTGTTTAAATGCACAAGCCGGGTTTCCTGAGAGGAATTTAGACATGCTGACTGGCTCAGGAGGGTACGCTGCCTTAGCGGCAAAACTTGCTTATGATCCTGGGGTATATGCCCAAATAGCTACTGCCGCAATCCAGTCTGGGAAAGCATTGTCTAATAAAGCAGCAGGTGATCAACTGTCTCAAGTAGTTCAAGGCCCACCTGAGGTTTATCACGATTTTGTTTCACGCTTATTACAATTAGCTGGAAAGTTGTTCATGGATGCCAATCAAGCCATGCCAATAGTAAAACAGTTGGCTTTTGAAAATACCAATAAATATTGTAAGGATTGCGCGCCGCGCGGGCGGTTAGATTTGAATACTTCCCGGGGCCTGGCGGGACGGCGTGAGGTGACGTCTCCTCCCGAAGGAGCGCGCGGACCCCGAACCAGTGGAGCGGGGGGGACTGTGGCGGAAAAAAAGTCGTCAAAAATGGATGGGATGTCTTCAGAGGCTAATGAAGAGAATGACAATATTCAGAAGCCTGTTAGAAGACGGCATTCCTCGATTTTGAAACCCCCAAGGAGTCCTCTTCAGGACCTAAAATGTGGAAATGAGACAGTTCAGGAACCTAATGCTCCAAGAACTAGAAAAAGCTCTCGTCGAGTCAGCTTTGCAGATACTATAAAAGTATTTCAGACGGAGTCTCATATGAAAACAGAGAGAAATTCAGAAATTGCAGAGACAGAAGCCAGAAAAAATGTGCTGACTCTACAGTATGAACACATTACTTTGTGCTCCAATTCAGACCCAGATACAACAAAAAGAGTTTTCAGTTATAGACTACAACCATGAAAGGAAACATGCAAATGACCAGACAGTCATTTTTTCAGATGAAAACCAAATGGACCTGACAGCAAGTCACACTGTGATGATTACCGAAGGCCTTTCAGATTGTACCAAAAGTGAAAATTCCACAAAGATAGATACTGCATCCTTTCTGGAGAATTTAAAGCGTCATGCTGAGAATTCAAGAATTAAAAAGGAATTACAATGCCCCACAATTTCCATAAGTCAAAATACTTTCTCAGAAAAGATAAATTCTGACAACTTCATAAAAAGATTGAAAACAGGAAAATACAGTACTTCTCTTGATAAGGAAAATTCTGAGATGCCTATTTACTCCAAAGAATCAAACAGTGCCACTTCTACACATCAGATGCATGTATCTCTTAATGTAGATGAAAATAGTAGTAATAGGACTAGACTCTTTAGAGAACAAGATGATGGGATGAATTTGACCCAGTGTCATACAGCCTATATTCAGACTTGGATTCCTCCATCCAGGGAAAACAACTTAGGAGGATCAAAGGACGATACCAAAATTTATAGCAATGAGTGTATGGAGTTAACAGCTAACTATACAATGCAGGTTTTATCATCAGAAAATAATTTATCTGAAAGAGAAACTAAAACTCAGAATGTCATGATGAATGTTACAACAGTTGATGAAACTAAAGCTCCAGAGAAGAAAACAGTCCTTACGGATAAGCTAAATGCTGCTTTTCAAGACTCTTTTCCAAACCTTGAAAATAAAATGCATGTTACCAAAAGTCATAGTATGGAATCAGAAACTCATACAGCCACACAGACTTCTAATCAAGGTGCCAGCACATTGGCTAGAACTTCAGAATCTATCTGTTCTAGTCCAGCTATTCAAGGTTATAAGACAATTTTTTATTCTAGTAGCAATGATGCAATGGAACTGACTAAGTGTCTATCAAGTATAAGAGAGGAAAAAAATTTGCTGAAGCCTGATGGTAATTATTCTAAAGTGTGTAGCAATCCAGATGCTGGCCCACTCATAGAGAAAACTATTTATTCAGAAGAGGATAATATGGACATTACCAAGAGTCACACAGTTGTAATAGATAATGAGATATTCAAGCAAGATCAAGAAAACATTAAAAAAGAAATTATACCAGTATTTAAAAAAGAAATGATGCTCCAAAATCATACAACTATGTCAGAAGATGAGAGAATGAATGTAAATTATATTACAGTTCCTCAAGTATCTAAGGAAAGATTACAACAAAGCCTGACAAATCCTTTATCTGTGTCATTGGCTGACAGGGTTGAACTCTTAGCAGGTGAAGATATGGAATTGACTGAAAGTCATACAAATAAGTTAAGAAGTCAAGTTATTCCTACAGCTTTTGACTTAGTCTCAAAGAATGTCACTAAATCTTACTCTCACAGCAAAAGCCCTTCAGATGAATGGAAAAAAATGACCAAAAGTCTTACCCAACCATACCAACAAACAAACATTATATCCAAAAACATTCTAACTGACATCCAAAAAGAAAAACATCCGATTTTGAAGATTTCATCTTGTCTTAATAAAATTTCTCCTCTATCAGTTGACTATAATCAGGATATAACAACAAACCATAATATACCCTCCTCTGGTCCAGTTCCGGATATACAAGTAGCACTAGAACATGCATTACAGGACCAAAATTCTAAACTTATTGAACCACAGAGGAAAAACTTAGGTGATACCACACCTGACTGTTTTCATGATAAGATGATAATTTCTTCAGAGGAGGAACAAACTATGGATCTAACCAAGAGCCACACTATTGTAATTGGATTTGGTCCTTCCGAAGTACAAGAACAAAGTAAGACTAATTTAGAACACAGAAACAGCCAGCTCACTACAGTAAACAGACAAATAGATGTGAGCATGCTATAGAAAAAACTAGAGTAGTAACAACTAATGTTATGGACATGTTAAAGGACAGAAGTATACAGAAGCCTGAATTTTTGAAAGAAAAGCAAAATGTTGAAATTTGTGGGAGAAAAAGTGCTGGTGGACTAAAAATTGATAAAACGATTTTATTTTCAGAGGGTAATGAGAATGATATGGATATTACCAGGAGTTATACGGTCAAAATAAACCATAGATCTTTATTAGATAAACATGAGTCTCATTTAGTACCTATGGCAGGAACTTCTAAAACCATTTTGTATGCATGTGAACAGGATGAAATGGAAATCACTAGAAGTCACACAACTGCTTTAGAATGTAAAATTATTTCACCAGCTGAAGTAACTCCTAGCCACCTGGATAAGACTGTGATGTCTATAGAAGGTCACGAGGAACTGGAGATGACAAAGTCCCATACTGTTTTCATTGACTATCAAGCAGAGGCGAAGGGTGTGCTTCCAGACAGAATTGACTTTGAATTATCCAAGAAGGAATGCCTACAAAAGCCAAAAGGGATGTCTACTCTTGCTGAAGAGGTTGTTTCCATTTCAAAAAATAGTGAAAACAACCATCCAGCAGCAAAAGGTAGCCAGCTAAGAGTACTGGAGGAAGGGTCTAATAGTGGGCCTAGAGAAGACACTGGTGATGATCCTGAGACATCGAAATTGGCCGCTTGGAAAAATGCCAAAGATGTACAAAAACCTGGATTTCAAAATGAGCTTCTGTCAGGCAAAACTCAGAGAAGAAAAAGCCTTAGGCTCACAAATAAGACCATTACGTTTCCAGAGAATGATAAAAATAATAGAGATACCACTCAGAGCTCTGTGATGGAAATAAATAATGAAATTAGCCTGGAAGAGGGACAGGACTTGAGTTTTGTGCCATTGGCAGGAACTTCTAAACCAGTTTTGTCTACACACAGGCCAGAGGACATGGAGATCTCTAGAAGTCAAATCACTGCTTCACAACATAAAACTGACCCAGCAGATGAAATAACTACTATACCTATGGATAAAACTGTAATGTTTGTAGATAATCTTGGTGATCTAGATGTCACCAAGTCCCATACTGTTTTCATCGATTGTCAAACCAAAGAGAAAGTACTTAATGAGTATACTAAATTGGGAATGTCAAGAACAAAAAATTTGAATGGTCCTGAAGGTGATACCTGTATTCAAGAAGCATCAGACTCTATAGTTTCATCTAATGTTTCATGTTTTAGTAGTGTCAAACCAAGTCTGAGTAATTTGAATAGAAAAACTGAGGAGGTTTTAGGCCTTCAGACTGTTCATGTATTATCTCCTGCAGAACAGTTACTTGAAGTAGGAAATCAGGCACACAATAACATGAGTACAGTGCAAGCTACAGGAATGTATAATCTAGGTTCCAGTGGTGGTGGAGATGATGAAAGTAAAAATCTTCATAGTGGAGCTGAAACTACCTCTATACCACTAAAGGCAGTTGTCAAAGATAAAACGAGAAGATGTTCATTGGGCATCTTTTTGCCCAAATTACCAAACAAGAGAAATTGTAGTATCACTGGTGTTGATGACCTGGAGCAGATTCCAGCGGATGCAACTGACTTAAATCACCTAGAAACTCAGCCAGTCTCTAGTAAAGATTCAGGCATTGAATCTGTTGCAGCCAGACTGAACTTGAGTCCATCTCAGTATATAAATGAGGAAAATCTCCCTATATATCCTGGTGAGATTCTTTCCTCAGACTCTATTAGCCTAGACATTGAAGAGAAGGCTCTGACTGACACATGCTATAAAGAGATTTTACCATCTGAAAACAAAATAGAAACCTGCAGTGCCCAAAAAAGAACCTGGGTACAAGAAGACGATAATGTTAAAAATGAGAAAAAAATCAGAACACATGATAGTACACAAGATCAGGAGATTTTTGATCATCATGCTGAAGAGGATATCCATAAAAATGTCAACAGTGTATTGATAAAAAGCCTGAGCAGGACCCCATCTAGTTGCAGCAGTGATCAGGATTCAATCAAGGCTGATGGAATCTCTCCAGACCTCAGCACACAATGCAGTAGCCAAATGGAATCACAGTTTCTCGGTGACAGTATCTCTGAAGAGAGTTTGAGGGAGAAACTCAAGGATGGACAAATTACAATAAAGGAGTTCTTCATACTTCTTCAGGTCCACATCTTAATACAGAAACCCAGGCAGAGCAATCTTCCAGCCAAATTTACTATAAACACATCACCTACCCCAGAAGATCTGATGTTGAGACAGTATGTTTATGGACCTAAGATACAGATTTATAGAGAAGATTGTGAGCTTCTTCGCCAAAAGATTGAAGAATTAAAGGTATCTGCATTGAACCAAGATAAACTACTGACTGATGTAAATAGGAACTTGTGGGGGAAAATGAAAGACTACTCTGATGAAGAGCTGAAGACCTACGGGATTTACCTGAACAAAATAAAATCACGTTATACCAAGATGACGAAAGTCTTCACTCACCAAGGAAAAGTGGCTCTGTATAACAAATTGGTGCATTCAGCTGAGAATGAGAAGAAGAAACTTGAGATAAAAATAAATGAGATGGACAACATACTTAAGAAGATCAATAACTGTCTTACTGAAGTAGAAAGAGAAACTAGGATTTTGGAGAATGAAGAGAAAGATGACCCTATGGAAGAATGGGATTCTGAAATGAAAGATGCAGAAAAAGAACTGGAACAGCTGAAAATTGAAGAGGAGGAGCTCGAAAGAAAATTCTTAGAAGTAGAGAAACAGAAAACGCAAACCCTTGCTCAGATAGAGTTTATAAAAGAACAGACAAATAAAACTGAAGAATTACTGGATCAACTGAGTTTGTCTGAGTGGGATGTCATTGAGTGGAGTAATGATCAAGCTGTATTTACCTTTGTTTATGATACAATAGAACTTACGATCACCTTTGGAGAACCAGTAGTTGGTCTCCCTTTCTTGGACAAGGCTTACAGGAAGATTAATGAGCTCAATTTTCAGTCTCTATTAGATGAGGGTAAAGCTCCTCCTTCCTCCCTTTTAGTTCATAAGCTTATTTTTCAGTACATTGAGGAACAAGCGTCCTGGAAGAAGAAATGTACAACACAACATCAGGTACCCCAGATGCTTCAAGAACTCTCACTGGTAGTGAACCATTGCAGACTTCTTGGAGAGGAGATTGAATTTTTAAAGAGATGGGGGCCAAATTATAGCCTAATGGATATAAATGTGAATAATACTGAATTGAGGCTTTTATTCTCCAGTTCTGCAGCATTTACAAAATTTGAGATAATTTTGTCTCTCTCAGCACATTATCCCTTGGTCCCACTACCATTCACCATTCAAAATCACCTTGGGAACATCAACCATGATGAAATTGCTGCAGTTATATCCAAAGTGCCTTTAGAAAACGACTGCCTGAAGAATATAGTCAAGCAAATTTACCAAGATCTACTTAAGGACTGAAACTTTTACCATAAGACCCACAACTGATCACAACTATAACAACTAAGGAAAAAATGTGTTTACCCAGGCATAGAGGTGCCCTCTTGTAAACATAGGACTCGGGTGAGATAAGATCACAAGGTCAAGGCCAGCCTGGGCTGCCTAAGAGACCTGGTCAAAAAACAGACAAACAAAAAATACTTAAATGATACATCAGGGTCACCATTGCTGTTTATCCTTTGCCTTAACATCATAGAAAACTAGCAAAATGCCTCCTGATGACATCATAGTTAATTTATTTAATTAGTTTTAAAATACCTAGTCAAAAATGGTGAGGTCTCAAATAGCATGTATCAACTTGCTTATCCTTATCCTCAAGGGTAAGTGATTGGACATGTGGGCAATTTGTCCTAATGTAACTCATCAATGGAGCACTTACCTTGTGTGCATGAAGCCCTAAGGTTTTTAAAAGTGGTACTCTTTCCCTTACTATAAGCTCTGAGTAACTTTTCAGAGGAGGTAGGACTACTGACACAAAGATAAACCATTTTCTCCTATTTAGATCTTGTGTCTTTATGGCTTTTCCTAGCAGATATGTCTAGAGTAGAAACATGTCTGTCAGCCTGTGGTACAGAAGACTGTAACAGGAGGATGACTTGATCTCATGACTTCAAGACCAGTGTGGTCAACAGAGGGAGATTTATCTCACTAAAACAAAGGAATGGCTCTGTTCACCAACTGCTCATCCTCTTTCTCCATTTCAGAAATGCTATTAAAAGAAAGCAGAAGCACTCAAAAAAAAAAAAAATATTGTAAGGAAGCCTTAAGATCTCATAGAAGTAAGAGTTTGGACGATTATATCAGGATCTGTAGAGATATAGATTGAAATCACATAACGGGGCAGGTGTTAGCTGTGGCCATATGCCGTGGCCTTGAAGGGGCTGCAGGTAACACAGGACAGCGCAACTGTTTTGGTTGTGGACAAGCAGGACATTTTAAAAGGGACTGCCCTAATAACAGACTACTCCTAGCATCTGTCCACGATGCCGGAGAGGGGCTCACTGGAGTAGCGACTGTTGTTCAAAATCAGACATTGAAGGGAGACCCTTACAGCCGGGAAACGGCCAGAGTGGCCCGCTCCGGGCCCCCCGAAAAGCCCAAGTGTACGGAGCAATGAATCCTTCCAGTATGCCAGGGAGCAGCAGGATTCAGTTTGTGCCTCAAGGCAATTCCTTCATGTTGACAACCTCGCCAGAGGAACCCCAGTGAGTGCAGGACTGGACCTCAGTACTACCGCCAGGGCAGTCCTAACTCCTCAAATGGGACCACAGGCCTTGCCTACAAGGAGTTTAAGGGCCCCTACCACCTAACACCATGGGCCTTATATTGGGCCACAGCAGCGTAACCTTGAGAGGGGTCACAGTTCTTCCAGGAGTCATAGATCAAGATTATCAAGGAGAATTTAAGATTATGACCACCGTTCAAAGAGGAGTTATAGTCATTCCCCAAGGGGAGTGATTGGCTCAATTACTTTTGATTCCCAGGGTATCTACGAATAGTCCAATTATTAACCCTGTTAGAGGCACGGGGGGTGGGTTTGGCTCCACAGGTCATGCCGCCTTTTGGGTTGCTTCTTTGCAGGACAGACCTCAATTGCAATTAACTATAGATGGGAAGGTTTCTAAGAGAATTCTGGATACTGGGGCAGATGTTTCTGTTTTGGCTTACGAACACTGGCCTAAAGCCTAGCTCCTGGAGAGTACTTCATTGCAACTACAAGGAATAGGGCAAGCCACGCCTCTTAAAAGTACTAAATTTTGCATTGGAAAGATGATGATGGCCATCGAGGGAGTTTTCAGCCTTATGTCTTCCCTGGATTACCCACACACTTATGGGGAAGAGATGTGCTGTTCCAGATGGGAGCAGTATTAACAACTAATCTAACAAGGAATCCTCCTTCTCCTGTTACTAAAATGATGATGGAAATGGGCTGGGTTCCTCGGTCCAGACTAGGAAGAAACACCCAGGGCAAGAAAGCAGCTATTGAGGTTGATGATCAAATCATTCGACTGCCAGGAGATCGAACAGGACTAGGGCATTTTTAGTAGGGGCCATTGTTCCACAGCTGCAACCCATACCTATTACTTGGCTTAATGATAAACCTGTATAGGTGGAACAATGGCCCCTGCCAGCCGAAAAATTGCAGGCCTCTAATCAGTTGGTGGAAGAACACCTCTTGGTATGACATATTGTCCGTTCAACTTCACCCTGGAATACTACTATTTTTGTTATCAAGAAAAAAATCTGGAAAATGGAGATTGTTACAGGATCTTAGAGCAGTGAATGTTACTATGCAACCCATGGGTGCATTACAACCTGGTTTACCTAGTCCTGTGGCTATACCTAAGGACTGGCACCTTATGGTGATAGATTTGAAGGACTGTTTTTTTACTATTCAATTACATCCTAAGGATTGTCAAAGATTTGCCTTTAGTGTGCCTTCTATTAATTTAAGAGCTCCCTCTCAGAGATATCATTGGGTGGTTTTGCCTCAAGGAATGGCCAATAGTCCCACTATATGTCAAATGTATGTTTCAGAACTCCTGTCATTAAGAAAGGAGTTTCCTTCATTATATATTATCCATTATATGGATGATATATTGCTAGCTGCATCCCAAGAAGAGCAACTCTTAAGGGCCTATGCACAGTTGCAAGAATGTTTAAAGGTTCAGTTAATGTCCCCTTACCGATATTTAGGCCATGTTATTAAACAGGGAGGCATTAAGCCTATAAAATTACAATTGAGTATAGAACATTTAAAAACATTGAATGATTGGCAAAAATTTTTGGGAGATATAAATTGGATTTGATCTTTTCTATCCATACCCACTAAAACATTAAAGCCCTTATATGATTTATTACAAGGAAACTCGGATCCCAATTCTTTGCGACAAATCACTCCGGAAGCCAAAAGGGCCCTTCAACTAGTAGAAGAAGCCTTGGAAAATGCTCATTCACAGTGCATTAGTTATGATTTGCCATTTTCCTTTGTAGTTTTTCCTTCTCAATTTAGTCCTACAGGAGATTTTTGGCAAGAGGCCCCCTCTTTTGGGTTCATGGGTCGGCTTCACCAAATCGATCAGTTACTCCATATTATGATTTAATTTTACAACTATTATGGAAAGCCAAGCTTATGAGTATTAGGATATTTGGCAAAGAACCAGATGTAATTATTCTTCCATATAATAATGAACAGATACAATATTTACAGATTACACATGATATGTGGTACTTTTTTCTTAGCACCACTGCTAGTCATATTGATTGCCATTATCCCGCCAGTAAATTCATGGATGTTTTTCGAAATCACCCTGTTATTTTTCCTAAAGATGTTAAGAATAAGCCCATCAAAGAGGCTTGATTAGTGTTTACAGATGCCTCTAATAATGGCTATGTTGTGGTTGTCTCAGGTCAGCAAATTTTTTGGCAACCTGTGTTACATTCTTCTGCTCAGCAGGCCGAGATTGCCTTAATAATGGCCCTTCAACAGTTTCCCAATGAAGATCTTAATATTTATATTAATAGTATTTATGCAAGTCAAATAGTAGGACCCCTTGACACTGCTCCTTATGTTGCCTCTATTTCTAGGATTCATGAATGGTTACTACAATTACAATCCCTATTGTGGGCTCACAAGCATTTTGTGTTTGTGGCTCACATACATGGCCATACAGGCTTGCCTGGCCCCTTAGCTCAAGGAAATACCTTAGCTGATTCCTTAACCCGAGCTATTATGATTGCCACTGTATACAATCAAGCCTTGCAATTGCATCGAAAATATCATCTAAATGCACAATCCTTACAGTTCCATACTAAATATTCTCATCAAGAAGCTGAAAAAATTACATCCACCTGCCCCACTTGCGCCCCCTTTTTAAATTCTCCAATGCTGGGAGTGAATCCTCGAGGTGTCTGTCCCAATGATATTTGGCAGATGGACGTTACACATGTGCCCTCCTTTAGTGTGCTTAAGTATATGCATGTTTCAGTAGATACATGTTCAGGAGCTATCTTTGCTTCCTTACATCTAGGAGAACGCCAAAAAGACGTACAAAACCATTGTATTGAAGCTTTCGCTCACCTTGGAGTTCCCAGACAAGTAAAAACACATAATGGCCCAGCTTATACCAGCAGAGGGTTTGCACAATTTTGTGCTGCCTGGTCTATTCATCATGTTACTGGCATTCCTTATAATCCTCAAGGCCAAGCTATAGTGGAACGAGCACATGCTACCATCAAACAGTATCTAATGAAAATAAAAGAGGGGGAGATTGTGGGGCCAGAATCAGGACCAAATATAAAATTATCATCTGTTTTATACATTTTAAATTTTTTAATGATCGATAAACAGGGCCTTACTGCCATGACCTGACATTTTCAGGTCCGGTCTATGGTACAGGCGCAGGTTAGGTGGAAAGGTCTGTCTACAGGTATTTGGAAAGACCCTGCCCCGAATCTGGGTAGGGTAAGGGGAGCAGTGTGTGTTTATCCTCCAGATGCTGAGTCACCAGTGTGGGTTCCAGAGAGGTGTGTTTGTCCTGTGGAAATGTCTATGGCCGATGGAAATGCTGCTTCTGATGTATCAAGTGAAGCCGGTGACGGTGTATTGGAGTCTGGTAAAAAAATCCCCCAGTGCTGATACCTGTAGGGATATATAGCCCTAATTTCTTTCTGTTTGTGCTAGTAATTGGACTATGGGCTGTCTGTCGGCTCGTATACCTATGGATAAAACTTTAATGATTCTATTCCATCTCATCCTGACTTTTGAGGAGTCTGTTAAAGTCAATTATTCTTCTGGGAAAAAATTTAGCATTTCCTCCTTTCCCTGTTTATACTGGGGCAGGAGGGGGTGCTTTATTAAAATTGTTCTGTTTAGAATTGCAGCCTTAGCAGTTGCTGGCTTGATGAAGATATTGTGTTAGTTATGAAGAATTCCTGCTGCCATTCTGATGCCGATGGAAGCATCTTCCCAGTTTCCTGTCCAATTGCATAGAATAAAGAGAGGTTTTGGAATCACTGCTGCCATTGTTACTGCCATTGCTGTTTCTGCTGTTGCTGCTGCTACTGCAGGAATTGCCCTTTCTCAAAATACCCAGCAAGCTGATGTGGTGAAAAGAGTCTCTAATGCTTTGGACATTCAAAATCAGATAAATGGAAATGTACATTCTGGACTGCCAACACTTAATCAACAGATGGTGTTGGTACAAGAACAATTTGATTTGTTATGGGCTCAACAACATTCGACCTGCTCTCAGATGTACTTATCTATGTGTGTGACCCTCGGGAGGGTTGTTGATGCCTCTCATGAAGTTTAGAGCCTGAGTGGGTATGTTTCAGGGTCCTTGGGTATGATATTTGTGGATTTTGCTGTGCAGCTTTTTCATGCCGGAGTTGTTCCAATTTCCTGATGCTTGCAACTTGACTGGTGTGTGCTGTGTTCATTGTGACTTCCCTCACCAGGTTTTAGGCCCAATTGCCATGCAGGCGTGGCAAGCCTCCATTATTTCAAGGACCTCAAACCCTTTTCTTGTCCCCTTAAAACATTAGTGCACATTTTAAGCCAATGTATAACAATTAAAAGACTGTAATTTAATAAAACCCCATATAAAGATAAGAATTACTTAAGAGTTTAAATCCTTCTCCAAACTACAGAATTATAACTCTTCTACCTCTGTGAGGGGCAGGACCAATAGTTATAGAGGTTTACCTCCAGATAATTCCCCGGTAGCAGTATTTTGGGGTGAGTCATCCACAGTAAGTTGCAGTTTCATTAATTGGTAAATAAGGATGTGATACTACTATTTAGAAGCATGTTACTAGATTTAAATAAGATGGTCCTGTGAGAACACTTTTTCTACTACATACTATAGAGGACCTGGTTTGAATTGAATCTTCTACCCCAAATTCATTTCTAAAATATTATATCTTGAAATGTGGCCCTATTTGTAGATCCAATGACATTATTTGGCCTTTAATATAAGTGATCAAGTTAAAATAAAATCATTAGGGTGGCCATAGTACTATGTATTATTGGTGTCCTTATCAAAAAAGACTAGATTTGGGAATAAGGAGAGTGCATTCAGAGAGAATGAGTGTGGAAAGTAACAGAGAAATTTGGAATCACTCCTACCCTTATGGGCCTCAGAAATGGATTAGCTCTGCTGGAACCAATTATTTCAAACTTACAGTGTCTAAAACACTGACATTTCCATTATTTAAGCCACTGTGTCTGTGATACTTTGTCAGGCAGACCTAGTAAACTAATGCAATATTCAGTTTCAATAAAGCTGACTTCACATGTACATCTACTTTTGATCAATTCATCTGCTTGAAGATCCAGAAAACAGAATATACAAACAGTTTATAAATCTGAGTTATTCCTATTTATCTGAAGACACAGATAGCCCTGTAAAAGAGAAATAATGAACAGACTAGTTGTATACTTTATCACAGAATCCAGGGTAACTTGGGATGAAAACTGACATTACTAATAAGTAGAGTGGGTTATCAACAAGCATAAGAATAGCACTGTGTAAAGTAAAAGTGGACACATGGTCTTCTAAGAAATGGAGGGCAAAGGTATATGTGTCTCTCCCCACACCACCACATTATCAACCAAGTCTGCTAATGAGGAAAGATTCACTAGTTCCACTAGAGCAATCTAGCTAATTTTACTGTAGTTATCAATTAGCTTGAAAAACATGAGCTAAGGTCAAAAGAAAATATCCCTAAGTTAATTACCTCTATGTCATTGACTTGAACATTTTGTTCATTTCCAAAATGTCCCCAGGCTAACAGAGCTTATGATTATTTTGGTGCATGTTTTACTGCAGAGAAAATTATGTTCCCATTGATAATCTATTAATTTCTGATTCTCTTGCTTAGAAAAAAAGAGAATAAAGCACAAAAGCTTTCAATGTTAAGTGTTTTTCTCTTGGAATCTTATGATGGAACAAGTCAAGGGCATTCATTACTCAGTAGGAGAGAGGAGGGAAAGCTCTTGGCTCACAGAAACTTTCTTCCCAAGACAAAGAACAGTCAGTATACCCTGTGAATTTTTCTCTTGGCATAGGTTCCTCCCTGTTCAGTTTTATTGATATGCTGCCACTGCTTTATGAAGGGGTCTCCTCTAAACTGGAGAATGTTGTGAGTAAAATACTTCCTCTCCACACTAATTGATTTTTTAAATTAATCACTTCATTTGTAATCCATTCAACCTAGCAGACATGAACATTCATCATACTGAGCAGATGCTCAGCACAGACAGAACATTTACAACTGGTAATTAGTCTATGAACTGGCCCAAGAGTCTTTAAAAGAGATTGAGGCCATTCCTGTAAAGCTAAAATGCCATGCAACATTAAAAAGTTAAATAACTTTGTAAACTGTTTTAATGAGAAAGACAAATGCAAAGTGAACCTATTTGGAAAACCTTTTGATTTTACTATAGATAAGAATGTGATTAATGTGCAAGCATGCTCAAAATTCATGAATGCCCTCTGCTTATGGAGGGGCAATGAAGTGATATAGAAAATGAATGGGTCTTACAGTAGATAAATTGGGACTCCAATTTTCTAAGGGTGTGACCAAAGTTCTGAGCCTTACTTTCTACAAATGTTTATAGGATAAGTAATATCCTTTTCCTACTTGAAGGACACTTAGGAAGCTCTAATGAGCTTAAAGCACATTAAACACTTTTATAAACTATGAAACATCTAATATTTAAGTGGTATTACAGTAACAGAATATTTTAAAAGAACAATGGGGGAAAACTTAATAAACAATTATTAAGGTACAAACATTATTTCAAGTTCCTATCATAATCAAGCAGCTGAGGGAACAACAATATGGCCATTAACATACCACATACCTTTTCATCTCAGTGTGCCCTTGTCAAACCCCCATAAATATCATGTAATTAATGAATACCACCTTCCATAAAATAGCACAGGCAAGTAATTTCAGCTACTTGTAAGAAAGATGCAGGAAAATCACAAGTTCAATCCTTGCATGGGAAACTTAGTGAGACCCTGTCTCAAAATCTTAAAAAGTCAAAAACGTCTGGCAGTAGAACTCAGTGGCAGGGTACTTTTCCAGATTTAATCCCAAATCATGGGAACATTAGGGAAAGGTGAAAACAGATCAGAAAAGAAATTCTGACTCAAAACTGTACTTTGGCTGCAAGTAGTAAAATGCTGAATAGAGAAGGCAACAAGTTGTAGAAATAACTAATTATATTATTATATTTCTTTAAACAAACAACTGTAACTAATGGGCTGAGTTGAGATTGCTTATTAGCAGTTTTTGATTAAAACAAAAAGCAAAATTGGTTTTCTCAGTGTTTGTGAAAGCCCTACACAAACATGACTTCCTCTGTTCCAGAGCAATACTTTCTCATCATGCTCTTCATAATCAAACTGTTCTTCTCACATTGAAGCAACCCTTACACTCAGAGTCTAACCTTAAATTTTAATGCCAGATTAATCTTCTGTTGCAATGAATATCATTACTACTAAAAAAATCTAATAACATCTTATTATTTGAATAATAATTTCATTAAGAGCTTTTAATAAGACTATGCTATCTCTAAGTGTGACTCTAACATAATTTATTCCAGAAGAAGTGTGACTTTTATATAATCACTCCCTAGAAAAAGCAAAATAATAGCCTCAGTTCTCAATTTCTGAATTTTTTTTCAGTTTCCATTTGTGATTTTCCTACATCTGACTAATCAAAGAATACTAGAGCTGACAGGACCTGAACTTCTGCCATCCACATCTCCAGATCAGAAAATAGATGTTAGTGTTATCGTATCCTCAATCAGACACTTTTTTTGGCTAATTCTCAATGTGATGAGTTCTATACAAGATCCTAAAAAAAATGTGTGCATTTTGAGTCCTAAGCAGAATTTTGTATTACTTTACCTTCTTAGAAGAAATTAAGCATCATAGGTAAAGTTAAAGTGAGTATATTCTGGATGAACAAGTGATGAATACAATAAATACAGTTTTTTATTAAAGGAAAAGCCTACAACTTGGGTAAGGAGCCCTTACCCAATACATTCTGGTCAAGCCACTTACAAGTGGGGCATTGTTGGTTTCCTTAGTGTCTGTGAGTGTTAATTGTGTTACTCTGATGATGACTAAGAGATCCAATGAAATATGTTAAAAATATACTGTAAAGGACAAATTTTTGTGTAAAAAAAAAATTGTTCTTAAATACCTTTATATAAAAATAAAACCTGTTTGTTTGTGTCTTTGTTTAAAATAGGACCTGGGTGTGTTGGTCTGGCAAACGGGAAATCCGATGTGTTGATCATGCTGGTATTGAAATTGAACCAATCCTCCTGCCTCTGCCTCCTTAATGCTGGATGACAGGATATGTTTGAACACCCATGCTGGACTCTGAAATTAAAATTTGAAAATGATGGAAAGAAAGGAGTGATTTAAGATGGGAACCCTATCACTTTCTCAAGTAGACTGACTGGAAGGTCAGTTGGTAGAAGGCATTAAGAGTGTGACTTTCACAGAAAAAAGCAGACATGGGTAATAACAAAAAAAAAACAAGAAAAAGAAAAAGAAAAGAAGAGGCTTAGAATATAAATGAAATGCAGTTGCAAGCTTAGAAATAGAACAGGTAGAAGAAAATAGGTGCCGTGTCTGTGGGGCTTGGGACCATGCCTGAACATGGCCAATAACAGTTATATAGACTGTCAGAAGTCTAGGTGAGAACAGATGTCCAGGCTCTCTAATGGTGTGTGTGTGTGTGTGTGTGTGTGTGTGTGTGTGTGTGTGTGTGTGTGTGTGTGAGCTGAGAACATAAATCCAAATTTCCTGGACACAAGTGTCAGCTTTACTAGTTAAGAGTTCTGTAACCTTGGACCAGCTTCTCTCAATGCCCAGTGCCTTTGTATCCTTAAGGAGTTAAATGAAGATTAAATGAGCTAATACTTAAAAGGCCTTAGAGCTGGTTGGTCCTGGAGTGTAGCAAGTACTATATAAACGATTGCTAAATAAACATTAAAATCCACTTTGAATCTCAGCTTTTACTTTTACAAAATACTATTTACTTACTGTTTGTGAAGGGAAGAAACAATTAATTGTGTGAAATTATGCATAGGCATTTATTTTCATTCCTGATAAATATTCCTTTAAAACAATAGTAAAAGTTATACTTTCATACAGGTAGTTCATAAAGTAGTAGAAGACAGATAACAAAAAGAAACAAAAGCAAATCTAGTTCTACTTGGATATTAAGTATTGAGTTTTCATGAAAGAGAAAGATCTGTTGGAAAAAGTAAAAGAAAAGAAAGTGCCACAGACTCTGTGCATGGCAAGTAACTTTACTGAATAAGAAGTGAAGCCTTTTAGTAGTAAAGGAGAAAACTGAGACATCAGAAAAACTGGTTTCAAGTCACAGAATCAATCAGTAGCACTTCTTGGACAAAGATTCAATCCCAGGTTCTTTCAACTCTTTTTATGTACAGACTTGATTCCTCATGTTACAAATGCATGCATCACAGTTTTTCAAATCATACAAAGGAGGTAAATTGGTGGAGGTTACTCATTTTGAAATAAAAAGTTTGTGTTTAAAAAAAAGGGGGGGCACAGCAGTGTTCCTTGAAAAGCAGCTATTCTTTCTGCATTTGAAATCAGACCTAACTCTTCCAGCAAATGAGGGGCTCCTGTTATAGTGTGGAGGACTCATTCCCCAAAACTAAATAAAGACATTTCATTTGCATAAATAATAATAGCCATGACTTTACAAGCATATAATCAGAGGATTTGCAGAGATGTGTGCTGGTTATTTTTAGAAATACAAGAAAACTACAAAGTTAGAGGAGCCTTGGGGTAAAGCACATGTGGGCTACACTTGGAAACTGTCTCCTTTCAGATCAAGACTGTTTGCTACTTAGTGAGCCATATGCTGCCTCTGGGAAAACTGGGAGTTCTAACTTTCTCCCTGATTGAGCTGTGATTTCCTCAAGGGCAAGGACAAAAACAGTGATGTCCTTATCTTTATGTTCTTGCTTTGATCACAGATAAGGCAGCCTGAAATGACTATTTCTTGAAGAAAAACTTTGAGGGCCAACTAATATTTCTTCAAAATTGTCATGGACTAGCAATATATAAATCTCTAAGCAAAGGTACATGTGATGGTTCTGCAGTTAGAAACTGAAAATAAAAAATGAACTATACAGTTTGTCTGATGTGAGAAATGCTGAGGACAAAAGCAGGGTAGAGATACAGACAGTGCTAGAGAGCAAAAGGAATTGACATTTTAAGCAGGGAGATGAAAAAAGGCCTTTAAAAATTGACATTTGAAGGAGGTGAACCATTAAACTATGCCATCAATGGGAAGAAAAACATTCCTGGCCGAAACAAGGGCTAGTGCAAAGGTTTTTATGGGAAATCCTGCCTGCCTGAAAGCCAGCAAGAAGGCTGGCATGCATGCAGGAAATAGGAAGTGTGGGTAGAAGGAAGTGTAATAGGGCATAAGGTTAGAAATAGAAAGAAGTATAGTAGAACTTAAGGTTAGAAGGATAACTAGGATCCAACATAATAAAATATTCATTAGGGTTTGAAGCAGGGAACTCATATGGTTTTGTAAAATTCACCCTGGCTTTGATTAATAGAATATGTCAGGAGAGCAATAAGTGAATTGGGGAGTTCTATCATAAGACTATCTTCAATAATTTTGGTTCAAGAGGCAGGTAATTCATGTCAGGTTGGGAAGTGGTTAGTTTCTGGAAGAATTCTGAATGCGGAATAGTGTTTGCTGATGGGTTAGATTTTACATGTGAAAGAAAATCCTTACATATGGGAATCAACACTTTTTGCTAAAGGAACTAGCAGTGTGAAGTTTCCAATACAAAAGAAAAGAAGACTAGAAAGAAGACAGATTATGACTGGAGTACAGAGATGAATAGTTTGGTATGAATACCTCAAATATTAAATATATGAAGAGAACCACAGAATAGACTTCTTGAATTCATGGAGGGACACAAATATATATGAATGATAACCAAAGTCAAGTTATTTAATAAAATCAAGTTATAGGTTTGCCCCCACCCCAGAGTTCACATGTTCATATCCTAAATTCTTATGCCTTAGAATATGATCTCATTCACAGTCAGGTTTATCATAGGAGTCATCAAATTGAAATGTGATAAGGTTATTCTTATCCCAAAATACCTGACAGCTTTATAAAATCAGCAGTTGGGCAGTAGATTTACACAAATGCACAGACACACAAAGAATGTCATGCAAACATGAAGACAGCCACTTGAAAGACAATTAGTAATACCTCAAATAGGAGTCCCTTTACCTCAAGGAAGAAAAAAAAAGTAACATTGCCAAACCTTAGCTTTCCATCCCCTATAACAGTGATACTTTGTTAATACAAAAAAAAAAAAAAAAAAAAACCAAAACCTATAACCACTTAATTAGTGAGTATGGATGGAGAAATAGGTCTTAGAATTCAAAGGAGCTTCACCTTCAGGCATTATACTTTTCAGTCCATGAAGAAGAGTCATCAGCAAGTAATTAGCAAAGGAGACAGAGATGGATCAGTGAGAGGGCCTAGCAGACACGTATGGGATGTGAGTTATGTATAAAGGATGCTTCCTAGTCCTGATTATATCTTGTAACTGAATAAATAACAAAGTTAATTCTGACCCAACAGGAGTAATTTCTGCTGTTTCAACATGTAAGACTACTTTTTCAGCATACTGAGAGACAGTAACTATGTTAAGGGGTTTCTAAAAATCTATTCATATCACCAAAATAGCATATAATTCTGATTTTTTAACTGAATTACAATGACATTGAACCACTTTACTTAAATTTTCTGATTTGTAACCTGCCTTTCCTTGTTTGTTTGCATATGTATAAAATGTAGGGGCTCCAGATATTGGTGTTTCTGTACAATGCAAGACAGGATCCAGATAGCTCTCTTTAAAAGTTTAATTCTATTGCTTTGGGGATATTTGTTGTTAATCTCTCCAAAAAAATTACTGCAAGCTTTCTGCTGTAGATGTAATTCTGAACGTTTTTATTAAATAAGAAACACAGAGCCAAATGCAAAGTTAGAAGCCCCAGAGGTCAGAGAACAGTAGCTAAGAGATCAAGACCATCTTCTTACCAACCGCTGCCGCTGCCTTCCTTCCCCTGAGAAAGAGACCTACTTCCTGTGTATCTATCTTTTTATAGACTTTCTGTTCTGTCTTCTCATTGGTTGTAAACCCAACCACATGACTTCTTTGTCACTGTCTGTCTATACAGACCTCCAGGTCTCTATGGTTGATATTGAGATTAAAAACATGTGTCTCCATGCTGGTGGTGTCCTTGAACACACAGAGATCTGCCCTGTCATGTGATCAGGATTAAGGGCATCTGCTACCACTGCCAGACTTCTGCTAAATGGCTTGGTTATTAGCTCTGACCCCCAGGCACTTTTATTTATTAACATACAAATAAAATCACATTTCAGCACAAATAAAATATCACCATATCCTGTTCATAATTTGTCAATTTCATCATTAGTTAAAGGTACTACAATTTCTGCTGGATCTATTCCTGCTAATTGATGAAGTCTCAATTTTCCTTTTAAAATCAACTCAGAGTTTTTCAACATAAGTTTTTAATTTTTCATTCTGCTTATTTGGTAGACATCATAACCAGACTAACCCTGAAAAAGCTGAGAACAGAGCTTTTTAACTACACCTACTCACTTCTACTCTTTCACTCTAAGAAGAGTTGATACATCTGCTATCAGTACTTCAGGACCTTGGTAGCCACTGCATTTTGTTGAACATGTAGATGTTGTAATGATTTGAAGTATTCAATTGTGTACACTGAAGACACAAGCACATCCTTTTTAAAAATGTTTCCAATCAAAATTAGGTACACTGAATCTAACTAATTGGAAGGGTCATATAATACCCCACCAGGAACTTAGGTCACCTGTGAAGAGGTGGCCTGGAACTGAGGAAAGGCAAGTGCATAATGCTTGCCCATTTCCCAGCCTCCCTCTTACCCAGAGACAATCAGACCCAGCGGGGAGTCAAGTCAAGCAAGAACTCCTTTATTGACAGGCAGTAAACCTCTTTTATACCAGAAAACCTCCAAACCCTAGGAGTGGGTGAAGGAACCAACCAATCATTTTAAAGGGCACCCTATTTACAAGTTGTTTATGTCATGACACTATCTCTTGTTTTTTAGTATCTTATCTTAGCATAAATAACTTGAGCTAACTTTCTTTCTCACCATTTGTATCCAATCTCTGTGTAAACACCTTAAAGCTTAAGCTCTATTTATCTGAATTTCTCTCAGCACCCTCTTTGCAGCCCATGTATGCCCCACACATATTATTTCAACAAGTCAGTTTTCCTCTGTTAACCAAAATTATAGATCAGTAATTATATTCCTTCTTTTAAAGAGTTCTAGTGGGTATAAACAGGTAAAATACTAAAATACTAAATATTACTAAAAATAGGTAAAATACAGTTTGCCCACTACTTGTCACATGGGAAATACTTGGTCAGCATTATCTTTTGGATTCATTGTTGCTACTGAGGACACTATTAACACCTACGAAAAATATGAAAAGCACTGAATATCTGTTAAGGGAGGTGAATTTTGTTTGCCCTACTCACTACAAGTTCAGACTCTAATCCCTTAACACAAATGTCCTGAAAGCCATAGGTTTGGTATCTGTACTTGCAGGCAATGCCTTCAAATCTCTCTTTTCTTTGTCTTTTTCCCTAGTTAATAAACCATTCTTCACTAATTGCTTATAATCATTTTCTGCTGCATAGTTTTATATCTACTATGTTCACAGCTGTCTGGAAAAATATTATCTCATTATTATACCCAAGTCTCCTGATCACAGTGTCCTTGCCATCCATTTAGCATCTTCTAAAATGTCTCATGGCAGGACAGAATGATTTTGTCATTTCCTATGTCCTTGTTTCCTTTGCCTCTGTATACGTTGTTTCAGGAAGAATGTTTATAGTAGATGAAAGGATGGGAAGATTATTAGCATATAAACCAAATTAAATTAATGAGATATAATAATGTTATAGAAAATGGTACAGTGTTTGTTTTTCTTGTAGAAAGTATACTCTAAAAATGCATTTATTCATTGAAAAAACACTGATTTGTTTGTTTACATATGTCTTTGTTTATCATATTTAGTTTCAAGGTCCTGGTTTTTGATCAAACAATAATGGACAGATTTCTTCTGTTTCATGAAGCAGATATTCTAGTAGTAGAGATGAAAGAAAGAAATGTATGATGAGATAACTGTCAGTGTTGGGGGAAATAAACCAAGATAGAACATTCAACTGGCAAAAGCCCATTTTTGACACAAAATTCAACCAGTATGCATCATAATCCTAACTTAAAAGAGAACATGCTATATAACATTTGACCACATGGGAGAATGTCTTCAGATGCAGAGGTACAGGAAGCACTCCTAAACTCACAAAATGAAATCTCAGGAAAAAAAACCCAACCCAGCTCATTTCTTTGGATTTTTTTCATAAGAACTGTACTCTAGCAATTTCAAAAGTGACATTAAGAGTAAGAAATGAACACAAAATGCCATTAAAAATAGAAAGAAAACAGATTATGATTCACGTTCAATGAGTCATTAACAAGTCAGGAAACAATCAGGAACTGACATTCAAATATATGCAACCATCTCTAAATGTTTTAAATTGGAGAAACATTTAGAAGTTTTGTATGGGAAAATTTTCTGTGTCAGAATTTTTTATTTGAGCCAGACTTTAACTCTGAATGAGAAATAAACTGTTTAAATGATTGTAAATGACACTTATATACATAAAAGTAAAACCTCATGACCAGTTTCTGTAACTCTTAAGTAGTTTAACTAAACCCTCAAGAAATCATTTCTTTCTCTCTCCCTTCTTTGATGAGCCATACTTCGAGTGCATTCAGCATGTTCCACTTTCCTGAATCACAAAAAGCCCAGTGACACATCTGTACTGGTATCCACGAAATGTGATGTAAAGCTTATGGCAACATTTCATTAGTGCTGAAATGTGATTTTATTTGTATGTTAATAAATAACGTTTCCTGGAGATCAGAGGTCATAGCCATTAAGCAGATGTCTGGCAGTGGTAGCACACGCCCTTAATTCAATCAAATTGCAGGCAGGGTTTTTGCATGTTCAAGGACACAGCTAAGCATAGTGACACATGCCTTTAATCCAAGTACCAACCATAGAGACCTGGAGGTCTGTATAGCCAGACAGTGATGAGGAAATCATGTGGTTAGGTTTAGAGGCAATGAGAAGCCAGAACAGAAAGGCAATAAAAAGACAGGGCATAGGAAGAAGGTCTCTCTCTCTCAATTCGTCAGTGAGTGGTATGCTAAAGGCTATTCGCTAGTGCTCTGATCTCTTGGGCTTTTCATTCTGTATTTGGCTCTCTGTTTCTTATTTAATAAGACTGTTTAGAATTTGTCTACAAAAGTTGGATGTTGTTTGCAATTGGCAAGCTTCATGACACCACCAGAAGTAGGGAGGCTATATCCAAGAGTGGAGGTGTGACCATCTACAAGATACTACATGTGCATCTATCTCCTGTCTGCAACCAAAGATCTAACTGGGTACCAGGAGCTCAGTGTGGCAAAAGCAAGTATAAGGCGCTTTCTGCATATCTCATACAGCTTATGCAGGGTATGTTTTTACTGAACACAGCAGAGAAATCAAGAGCATAAAAGCCAGTAAAGGAGAATAGGTATCAACCATGCTGGGAATCTCTGAAGTGCCTGGAATCATAAAAGCTTTAGTACCAACAATGAAGCTAAGTAGCGCTTGAAAAGTGTAAGAGGAAAAGGAACCATTGAAAGGGGTGGTTTCTTAGTAATGAAAGCTCTCTGTAGATTTGCTCCTAACAAGTGGTTTATTTCCGTTCTAGCAATTGCCGCTCTATACCAAATGTTTTGTTGCTGTTGTTGTTACCCAGCTACCCTTTTGACACTTCCTGTTCTGGCTGCAATTGAAAGGAAGTAGCAGACATTTTCTGTGCTATCAGACTCTCACACAGAGCACAGACAATTCCCTTCTACACCAGAGAGACAAAGCAAAGGGCACAATTTTATGATGACCACCACTTACTTCATTCTCTTGCAGTACATACAGTGAATAAACATACCCATTCACTTTGGAATGTAAACTACCTGTATTCCAGACCCAGTTATACCATCTTTTACCTGTAAAATATAACTACTACCTGGCCACTTCTGTGTGCACTTCTTCCTGGGGACTTCTAGGCCATAAGATTGCTTTCCCTGTATGAACATTTGGGTTTCTTTCTCTAAAACAAGAAAACAAGTAGAGCTGGCACTTCCCTGTTACATAGTTTCTTTCTATCCCTGCAAGTAGGCCCAAGTGTCCTTTTGTTTTTCTGAGAAAGCCTCTCAGTGTTCTTTCTAGAATAACAGCATCCTTGACAAAAACAAGAAGTTACAGATAAGACACCCAGCATCTGAGGACTTACAGCTATGGAACCCAATGATAATAATACAGTCTTTGGCAATGCAAAACATTTAAAATATTTTGCCCAAGTAAACACAAAGTCATGGTTGGGGGGAGGGCAGTGCAAACCTTAAAGGTCCTCTGGAACAAATGTTGCAGAAATAAGGATCCCAACTTCTTTTTTTTTTTTTTTCCGAGACAGGGTTTCTCTGTGTAGCTTTGCGCCTTTCCTGGGACTCACTTGGTAGCCCAGGCTGGCCTCGAACTCACAGAGATCCGCCTGCCTCTGCCTCCCGAGTGCTGGGATTAAAGGCGTGCGCCACCACCACCCGGCATGGATCCCAACTTCTTATCAGAACAATTTTCTTCTCTGAAAATAGATGTGGCAGAATCTAATATTTCTTTCAGACAAACAATATTTGTAGTTCTGGCATTACTGTTTCTTTCTCTATTAAATCAGGTAGAACTGGATTTATGGCCCTCTCTATTTAAAACAACCATTATATATTGATCTCAATGTACAAAATGATGATATATCTCTATATCTAGCTCTATAAATGTACATACAATTATAAATTCAGTATGTTAAAATAAAGGAAATAATTGCTTTTGTCAGAAGTGCAAGACAAAAGACATGTAAAACATGTTTAAAAAAAACTTTTTACCAGGGGAATATCACAAATCCAGGAATTTCAGTTTACTTTATGCTTTTAAAAGAGAATTATTGGTCACTGCCCTTGTTTTGTAGACTAAGATCCAGACATACAATTCAGTTCCTTGTTTGACTAAAATAAAAAGTAGTTAAATGATAATGAAGCATGTTCAACATATTGAGGATACAGTCTTTCAAAGAAGACTGAGCACTAGAATCTGAATGGGAAATATGTGATTTGTAATCACTGTTCTGCCACTAAGCTACTTGGATCTTGGGAAAATCCAGTCTTCTCTATAGAAGGAAGACATTGGACCAAGTAATCTACAGAACACTGGGTGCCTTAGAAGATGAGGGGAAAATAATGCACCACACCAAAGAGATTTAGGGCCTTCCTGAATATGATCTTTCTCATTTGGAGCTCCTCAAATTGCTAAGTCATTATGTATTATGCAACATTAAAATTAATTTCCTAATCTCTTGAAATAAGCAGGTGTGTTAAAATGAATCTAACTGTTCTTAGTTTACAGAGCATTTTATGTTTTGCACACTGCCACTTGTAAGGCTTTGGAGAAAGCACTGCAACTTCAAGCATGAGAACAATTTTACTACCAACAAGATTGCTTTAAGCAAATTAGAATAATTATCATTTCTGAATTAGATTGTGTTTCTATTTTAGAGCATATGTAACTTGTATTTGAGTTCTCATTCCACCAACATAAATATGAACCACCATGCTCAAAAATATGTCACAAAAAAGTAAGAGCTCCCTGTTTACTAATAATAAACTGACCATGTTCTGCAAAATAGGGCAGGAGTTAACTCACACATAGCTATGGTAAGAAATATAATTGTGCTTTGTTCACAAATGTTGTTTTCATTCCTCCACTAAATCCTCCCACTCACAAATTCATTTCCAGAAGCAATTATATTTTAAATTATTTACTTTTCAACATAATTCATTGTTCAAAAAGTGTTAACATTTTTCACTTTCAATTTGTTGCATATTCTGTTACTTTTTAATGTTGAAAAAAAGGTGAAAGAATTAAAATTTGAAAATACCCATAGACTTAACAAAGATAACTTATCAAATAATTATAAAATATAGTCACAAAGGGAGTCTTATTATACTATGAACAAAGAGAAAAATGTCTGCATTATTTTAATAGTAAAGAAATATTTACATTTAATTTCTAGTAATTTTAGAAAATAAACAATAACAACCACATATAAAAATATATTTACCATAATGATGAGTTCCTGAAAAGTTATTATATGTCAGACATTGGTCTTATCTATTTATGCATTTCCTCACATCCTCATCCCATGATTTTGGAACTATTTTATTCGTATGTAAGAATAAAGAAAATAATAATGTGTTATTTATAACCTACCTCCTTTGTTATGAATATATATTTCAAAATATAACTCTAAAGTTAAACAAAAGATACAACACGAGGGAAATGATTAGCCATCTAGGTAAAAAAAATAGCTGGAAATAAAAATAACCTGCCTGTTTCTATTTATTTGGACAACACTTTAGGATACAATGATGCATTGAGACACTAGGTTAGAGCTATCATCATTAACTAAAATGGATGGTAAAAGACTCTTGGAACTTACTGTACTTCCCACCAAATATTTTCAGCCATTTCTTACTTGAATTGCCCTGTCTCAAATGACATAAATTCATGATCGTACTGTTAAGACTTTCTGCTTGAGGAAATTTTCAGATATGGCAGACTACAAAGTATTATTTTGAGAACAAACTGCCCAAAATTGTCTGCTTCACTTTTAATCATTGACAATGCCAATTCGTATAATCAAAGACTTAGCTCTTCTACATGATCACTGTTTTAGTGTAATCAACATATCTAGCAGTGTAATATAATATTTATGCTATTCAAGCTTCTCTTTACTGAAAGATCTTTTCCCTGTTCTAGTTTATTCTCCTTTGGAGGCATCCAAATCTGTTGCTGTTCTTTTTTAATTTGAGTACAATGGGTCTGACATAAAGGTCGCTCTTTCCTTTGTTCATTAATCTGTATATTATTGGTTGAAATATTAAGGCAACTCCATGTAGTTAAAAGGGAGGTTTATTTTGTGGGGTAACTTACAAGTGAAGTAATAGGTTACAGGGTCTAGGAAAGGTGAAGGGCAGTTCAGCGGTGTTCTCTGGAGAACTCTGCTCAGTCTACCTCCAATGTTCAGGATCCAGGAACCAAGAAAGGTGGCACTTCCAGATCTCAGGTCATAAGTGCTCCTGTTTTGGCCCCACCTCATAGGTGTGACAGTTATAGGAAGCCTCAATGGGGGTACTACTTCCAGGACAAACCTGGAATAGCTACCCACTACAGTACAGTATGGTTCTGGTAGTGCAAAGATTGCATCTTCTATTTAACAATCAAATCAAAATATTAGATCACCAAAGGATACATTGAGAATAGCCTTGTTTTGACCCAAATTTGGAGAGAAGAGAAAGAGGGATAAGAAAAAGCTGAACAATAAGACACACAGAGGACAGGAGAAGTTCTGGTACACTATTACACAGTAGATAACACATTTGCAGTACATTTTCAAAAAGTGAAAGAAACTATTTGGAATGTCACAAAAAAGAAATGATAAATGTTTGTGAAAACATATAGAGTTAACCAAATTTTAACATTGTATAATGGATGCACATCTGTTCAACATTTGTAAAAAAGAAGGAATAATGGGAAACTAACATGATGAAATTCCAAAGTAATCCCCTTTTATTTATTTCCCATAGTGAGTGATGGACCTGAGAAATGTTTGTGAAGGGGCCTTGAAATAAAGTTGAGGAGTGGAACAGAACATGGCATATATTTCTGTGTTATTGTTCCATACATAGAACTTGGCCCTTTAGGGTTGCAAGCATAACCTTGGCAATATAGTTTAAGGCAACTAAAATAATCTCCAAAGTTTGCTGATATTAAAGATTTCTTCTCAATCACATTCTAGGAAACAGGAAAAAAAAACTGAATTCTATAGAAGTGTCTGTCAATGTTTTTCCCAAAGTTATCAAGATACAGTCTAATATGGGTGTAATAAGAAGTCCATCTAAATATAACTGTGTGAATAGAAGCAAAATGTTACTTGATACTTGAGAATAAGACAATGTGCTTCTAGTTGATCAACAATCAAGATGAATATTGGGTATAGCCTTTTGTTTGTTTGGTTTGGTTTGGTTTGGTTTTGATTTTGGTTTTGATTTTTTTTTTCAAGACAGGGTTTCTCTGTGTAGCTTTGCTCCTTTCCTGGAACTCACTCTGTAGCCCAGGCTGGCCTCGAACTCAGAGATCCACCTGGTTCTTCCTCCTGACTACTGGGATTAAAGGCATGCACCACTACTTCCCGGCTAGCCTTGTTTTAAAAGGAAGTAAAAGGGGTAATATACCACTCTGAGTAATATTGTAACTCACAAGAAATGTATCAGTGAGCACATCTTATCTGTAGTATCAGTTTCAATTTGTGCTAATCCTCAAATGTGCCACTGGCAAACTAGCACATGTTCAGTTCAAGATGACCCAGACCCGGCAGTGAAGAAAACTGAAAGTCTGCCATGGATATCACAACTGAAACTCAACACAGAAAAGTATATGTAAAAATCTTCAACCTATGGAATGCTGCTACATTGAAATGGAAGTGTATGTCACCATACAGAGCAATTCTAGGGTATAGAAAGAAGTAGCTTCTGTCACTTTAACTCTTTCATGAGAATGGACAGGCAATTATAAAGAAACAAATGAGGTGGTAAAGTGCCAGGTAACAGGTTTGCTGATTCATTTCAAATGGTGAGTGATTTGATTTGTTTGTTTGGTTTATGTTGTTATGGAATTTGAATCCTCTTAGAAAGACCTAGAGACTCAATCCAAATTTAGATTAAAATTAAATGAATCTATTCTTACTGCTAGCAGAAGTACATGAGCCTTAGAACGAAATTGAGATCATGCCGTGCCATAGAGGGCTAGGAGAAAAATATCTAAGGTAGGCATTACAGTGATCTTGCTTCTACAAAATCAGCCACTGCATGGAAATATTGCTTTATTCCCCTTCACTATCTCTCATTCCTGTTACACGGGGATAAAGAAAAAGTCCCACAGTGATAAGCAGTTTACAAACGCCAGAGCAAGCAGTTAATTATCTTATAGTAAGCATACCATTCTTTCATGTTTATCTCATAGCAGTAACATCTTTCTGGGGAGGATGCAGGCCACTAAGACTCTATGGGAATTTTATGGTGAAGACCAACAGCTATTAATGGGGTGCTTGGTGGTACAGAGTTAAATTTTCTTAGCCATTAAAATACGTGTAATTATATATTTATTTTGGTTCTAGGGATAGAATCCAGGGCCTCATACATGATAGGCAGGTACTCTGTGACTGAGTTACATTCCCGCCATGCTGAGTAATTTTTTTCCAAAAGTGACAACTGAGATACTAGTAATTAGTACTTGGTAAATTTAAAATAATATTTCTAACTCTTCTTCTTTATTTACATCTCTTCCACAAGTCTGCATTCTCGGTGATGTGAGAAGTACTTGTTTACACTAAATGAGTTCCTTAGTAAAAGGAAATTGTGTTTAATCAAATCTATGTAAATATCACTCTGAATAAAAGTTCTGTACATTCAGAAATAGCACATGTCACAGTCATGTGTTAGAACACTTTATTTTTTAAGAAAAAGTACAGTAACTAGGCATAAGCAATGTAGAAGGCTACTTCTAACAAAGGTTCCAACCCTGTTCAGTATGTATGTGGTACAGGGATTCTGAGAAGCTTGCAATTGCAATCAAATAGACACCACTTATGAATATAAATACTCAAGCTCTTAGCTGCCCAATAGAATAGTCATTAAGTTAAATGAGATGGGTTAAAATATAGTCTCGGCTTTTGGCCTGGTTAAGATTTTAGGCTTTTGAGCAACAGTTCAGCTGAGACCCATTCTGGATGAGGACTCAGAGGCTTCCAGTCTGAGGAAACAGGATCAGCTGAGGAACTGCCAAAGTGAGATTCCTTAGCCTCCATTCTCCTGAAAGACAAAAACAAAAACCCTTCCTCAAGCCTAACTTTGTGGACATTCCCTTTTGAGTTGCCCTCATCCTGCCCTAGACATCCCATCTGGACAAGAGGTGAGTGCCTGCGCTGAGACCCAGAGAGGTCTGCCCCTAGATCCCATCCATGGGCACCAGCCATTCTGGGGAAGACCTGCCCAACTTGGCCCCAGGTTCTGGCCACCAGGCAGAATCACCTCCATCCCCAACAAGAAGGCTCCCCTTCTCCAAGAGCACCAGCAGACCCTGCAATCTCCACGCCCTGCCCCCATGCCCATCAAAGAGACCCCAGCCACTTCCTGAGACGTAGAGACCAACCTTCCAACTCCCTTCCTGCCCCAGACCTCCCATCTAAACAAGAGCTCCCATCCTTCCCTGGAGCTCCCATCTGGACAAGAGAGAGAGGCTTCCTGAATCTGTCAGCTCTGTCTGGACCAAGTTCACTGATAAGACCAAGAATGAATCCACAAGGAGATGGGCAGACGTCAAGGAAGAAGTACATACAACAAAATGAAGAGCGATACAGCATCACCAGAACCTAGCCTTCTTCCAACAGCTAGACCTGAACATCACAAAATAAAAGAAACAGAAGAAAGCAACCTTATGAATAACATCATGAAGAGGGTAGAGGTTAATATAGAAGGAATCACAAATGAAATTGAGGAAAAAACAAAAAAAATGGGCAGAACGTTATAAAAAGCTAGAGGAAAGGACAAATAAAGCAGAAGAAAACAATGAATCCCTGAAAGAAAATCATGAAAAAGCAAAGAAACTGATGAAGAAACAATCCAAGAACTGAAAAGGGAAATAGAAAAAATGAAGAAGACACAAACAGAGGGAATGCTGGAAATAGGAAATCTGAGTAAACGAATGGGAACTTCAGATGCAAGTATAACCAACAGGATGTAAGAGATGGAAGAGAGGATCTCTGGTGGTT